>NC_081311.1:91313333-91616363 GCF_026419965.1 Kogia breviceps
ATCTATCTTAAGGTGTTGATTTAAAGATTAAATGAAATTATGAACACAAAATGCTTAACAACAGGTGAGATATAAAGTACTCAATCAATCCTAAACATTTTTTATCGGTATTATAATGTTGAGAGTAATATTTTGTAAGTCAATCTTCTGATTCTCTCCTAGTACCATATTAATATTCTTTTCTGTATTTAACTCAGGTTGCTACTCTGCATTTATTTGCATACTAGTTTGCTGAATTTCTCAGTCCCTCATTGGGATGTGAGTTGCCAGGCAGAAACCATGCCTGTTTTGTGCATTTTTGCACCCCAGCACCAGCATTGCCCTGGCCCATGGTAGACACTCATTATCCCTTTGTGAATGATTAAGCTTTTCTTTGAACTACTCACAGTATTTATCTCTGCTAAAAACTTTAAAATGTTACAAACAGAAGTTCTTATAGAATTGAATCACTCTATATAACCCTCACTTTTATGGGTAGAGAAACCGTCTTGGAAAGGTTATACTGTTGCCTCACATCATACAGCTAAATGGGAACAGAGCCCACAGCAAGAAGCCAAATTGTTGAACTTATGATATAAAGAACTTATGATATACAGTGAACTTTCAACTGACCCAGGAAGTATTCTTTTTGGCTCTGAAACTTCACCTCCTCCCATATTAATATCTGAACTGTGGAGGCTGTATGTGCTGGGATAAGTCCAGATTCAATATTTTTATCTCCCAACATTTATGTTGGCCACAATGATGAGTAAAGTGCCATTTATACAGATGTTATGTGTCTAAAGATGCTCCTCAGTATTGATGAATATATAGAAGAACAATGGCCTCATCTTGCTTATATTGGCAAATGCACTTTGGGGAGCTTTCTGATTTGCTTTTAAAGTTTAGACCTCTACAAAATCATCTTTTGTACTTCTGACAAAGACTTGTTTTAAAAGGATTTAACTTTTGGTTGAGTTTCATTTATCTCTCTTCCAAACAGAATAGCGGTGGTTGCACACACGTATGTGTGCCTAATTAACTGTTATTTTATCTTCCTCCAAATTCATCACATGCACCTAGCAGCAGTCTTGGCTTTCACAGAAGCCAATGTGATTCTAGGGAATTAGCTTTTATTACACCTGGACCAAACAGAACATGTTTGAAAGGGTAAAGTCTGTGGAAAGCAGAACTGTGTATTTTTTCCCCTCACCTCCAGAGATGATCCAATAAAATGGGTTCTTCTTCTGCACAAAAGCCAGGAATTTGCAGGTTGGCAGATCCTGTCACTGCTATTCTCTCTTCATGGTGTAAAGAGCCAGGTCTCCTGAGAGAGTAATAATTAAGATCCTCAGGAAGGGGCAGGGGGGCAGGAGCGACAAAGGAGTTAGGAGCAGTATAATCTGGTGGGTGGGGGGAGACATCAAAATAAACAATAATTTTATTTAAATAAGCTGAATTGCCCTAACAAGTTGTTTTTCAATTTCAGCAGCACTTGAAATTTTATCTTCTTAACTCTACCCAAGGTATTACCTTCTGCCCCTGAAATGAAATATTAGCAATAGAAGCACACTTCCAGTTAGTCTCCATTCAACTCCAAACTTTAATAGAAATAACCTGTCGGCTTTGATTGAGTGTGATATCACTAGAGGAGCCTTGAATTGAAACTGGGGGATAAAGAAAATTGCACAGTGTGTGAAGCCAGTTTGACTAAAATGGAAATTTTACTTCAGTCTCATCTGGCTGTTGAAAGGCCACTTCTAATACCTTCACAGAGCAATTTACCTTCACAGCAAAAAATAAAAAATAGAAACTGAAAAGGCAAAAGAACCAAGCTAAACTGAAAAACAAACAAACAAGAAAACAAAATAAAATAAAGACCCCAAAACCCTCTCTCTCCTTTTCAAAGTTTGAAGTCTTGTTCTGCATCGTCTCTCTAGGGGCTGTGAATGAGCACAGTTCACTAAACTTTCCTAGTAGGTTCAGCTCTCCTTTGTCATTAAGCACATGCAATTTTCTCAGATTTTAAGTCTTTGAAAAGAAGGAAAATCATCCCGAAATAGAAACTCCTAAATAATCTGTCAAATACTTGAATGAAAATGCATTCCACTCTTGCTTCAAGATTATGAGAGAAAGCAAGGTAGTGTTTGCTATGGACACATGCAGCAGAGTTGGTAGAGGACAGGGATCCTTTGAAAACTTGTAGCCATCTCCCAGATCTGCTTTTGGTCCCCAAAGAGCATTTCACATCCAGGATTAGCGATCTTGCTTCTTTGGGAAAAATTGGCTAAAGGAAAATGAATTTTTGGTGACAGTCACATATGAATAGGTGAATGTTGAGAACTCTGATGTACATGCAGTGGGACATGAATGGGAGGGATGGGGACATTCTGATTGTGCCACAGAAGCATTTTTTAAAAAGACATTTGCTTTACTGTCTCACTGAACACTCTTTGATGTTCTATCTCAATGTCTGTTAAAAATCTTTGCAGAAATATCATGAAAAATGTAGATGTGATCTTAGAGACACCCTTCAGAAACGGGCTCTGTTTGCCTATTAAATATAAAGTGTTTACCCAGACTAACCAAAAAAACAGAGAAAGTGAATCTTATTTGGGAGGGGAAGAACAAGTTCATGAATTCTATTTGGACAGTTTCTTGGAAGGAGTTCTCTTTGGTCAGTGAAAGAGAGGAGAGTATGTATCTATATTTAGTCACATTTGGGTGAACAGACACACACACATAAACAAAAAACTAAAACAACCTTGGCCATCCTTGCCTCTTCTTACCCTCCAGAACAAAATATAGACCCTGAGGAACAAAATAAAGAATCATTGGAGGATTTCTCTCTCAAGTCTTTTCTCACTGTACCCCTATCAAAAATACATCAATAAATAAAAGAAAGACTTGAAAGCAGTTATTATTATAGATCCATTTTATAGATTTGAAAACTGATGCTTTGATGCTTAGGAAGGTAAACAACTTGCCTAAGATCAACCAGCTGATAAGTGATGATGCTGAAATACAATCCTTGATTCTTTTATTCTGTGGTCCATCCTGTTGGTCTATAGCCGTCTAGCCCTCCTTCCCTTAGTCTCTCTTTCCAGTAAGCATCCTGCTATTTTCTCATCGAGTGTCCTCCAGGAGTCAAGGTGTTACCCATCATGGTTCTTGGCCTTCCTTAATAAATAGAAATTGATCAGAGGCCAGATAAAAAATTTAGGTAAGGCTTTATTGGGGGCCCCTCTGCAGCTGGGGGGAGCCAGAACAAGTGACAGTTTCCCTTGCTCACTCTCTATGGGTGGGGGGGGTCGCATGAGCTGGTTCCTTATATGGGGTGAGTGTAGGGGTGGGCCCAGGGGTCAGGTGGGAGGGGTGGTTGAGGTGCTCTGCCCACCCCCTTGGTGGTGCTGTGTGCAGCGGGCATGTGTGGTGTCCTGCTTTTGCTCCCGACACCCTGTTTTTGCTCCCAGCTCTTCATAAGTGGCAGTAGGTTTTTGGTCTTTTTCTATCTTGTTGTCCAGAATTTGCCCCAACTGCACATGCACGCAGTTATTTTTAGTTCCTTATAGTTTCTTTGTATTTTGTTGCTTGAGGAGATATTTTTCCAGGTGCAAGCACTGTAGCAAAGGGTCCCAGGTCCCAGCCTGTCTCAAAGGGTTCTGCATAGAATTATAACAAGCCTATCCTTTCCATTTTCAGGACATTCTCTGATCACTTTTCACCTGTATGTCCAGTACCGCATAATACAAGGCCATGCTTTCTAATGTCAGACATAATTTTTATATTTGCATATTTGAACTAAAGTACCAATGCCTGATAACAATGTATCACAATTATATCCTAAATTGACTATTCAAAATACTCCTGTAATTACACCAGAATGCTTTAGCCATAGATCTCTCCACTTTCCCCTACTTCATTGGTCCTTAGGATACGATTCATATTTCTTTTTTTTTTTTTTTTTTTTTTTTTTTGTGATATGCGGGCCTCTCACTGTTGTGGCCTCTCCCGTTGCGAAGCACAGGCTCCAGACGCGCAGGCTCAGTGGCCATGGCTCACGGGCCCGCTCCGCGGCATGTGGGATCTTCCCGGACCAGGGCACGAACCCGTGTCTCCTGCATCGGCAGGCGGATTCTCAACCACTGCACCACCAGGGAAGCCCACGATTCATATTTCTGACTGCTCCTCACACCATTGTTTTCCAGCCAACACATAGCCCTTAGCCTTCTTTACCCAACTCTTTTCTCCATGTCACTCCTAGTTTCCATGCCTTGCATGTGAGCTGTACCCTACATGGAACACTGCACACAAGCACTCAGTCTTTTCAAAAGCTTAGCTATCCAAAGTAGTTTCATATATATTCTTTCATTTAGTTGTTATAGAATCTAGTGCTGTGAGGTTTACTATTACATATTTTACATGTAAGAACATCAAGAATTTGGAGTTCCCTGGCAGTCCAGTAGTTAGGACTTGGAGTTTTCACTGCTTGGCTCCGGGTTCAATTTCTGGTCAGGGAACTAAGATCCTGCAAGCTGCGCGGTGTGGCCAAAAAAAAAAAAAAAAAAAAAAAAAAAAAAAAAAAAACCAAAAAACAGAAAATCAAGAATTCAAGAGGTTTAAAAAGGCAAATTCCCCAGGAAGTTTAAGCTTTTTAGGTCTTCACTTGTGCAGGGTCCTGTGAATGCTTCTGGGAGTTGTTCCAGATATGGAAACAAAGTCAGGAAGCATCTCTATAAACATTTCTAGTATCTCAAGAGAAAAAAGGGATCAGACTATGCAAGTCTCCAGTAGTATGTTATGATTTCTTTTTTCATTCTTAGTAAATAATTATACTTACACTTCATTTTGTATTTACATTCTTTTTACTTGAAGATGACACACTAAAATTTTATATACCTTAAGCCCACAAAATGTGGATCCAACCCTGAGTTGTTGAACTTGCCTAGAACAATGAATTGAGTGGAGGGGAGCAGGACTTGAGCTCAGTTCCTCCAATTCCAGGTCCCGGTGTCCTTTCTGTGCACCAGATACTGGCGTTGCAGTTACCTGTGGAGGCCCAGGTGAGTAGGCACTTCCTCCCTGAAGTCTTCTCAAGGCCAAAACAATATCAGCATGTTTCTTTGGATCTCACACAGTACTTTTGAAGGCCCTTGATTTTTTTTATAGCAAACTTGTTCACTACTGTGTTAGGCATTTGTTGTCTCATTTCTCTAGTTAAACTGGAAGAGATCCTGGGTCAAGGAACATGCCCTGTCTCTCTTCACCTTGCTGAAAGCAGTTGTCATGGCATGAACTTAGTGAATAGCAACTGAACTTCTCAGATCATAGAAAGCCTTTCCTATACACCAGGTATCCTGCTGGGGGTCTTCATAGGCTTCTAATTTTAGACTTGTGTGGAAAGTTTATGATCTAAGATGACGGGAGAACCTAAGGACCCTGCAAGATGGTAGAAGGCAGATTCATGTGTCTGTGTCTTTGCTTTCAGTGTTGTCCTCCAATCAGAAGTGGCTCCTAATTCGTACCAGTCACCCATTCATTCATTCAGCAAATATGTCTTGGGCACTGTCCTAGATTCTAGGGACAAAACTGACAAAGATTCTCTCTCTTCCTTTGAGGAGCAAAGCAAAGCCAAGACAGAATTTATGAATTCATTATCAAGGATGATATGATTTCTATAAAAAATGTAAGTAGTCTGGATTATTTTATGCTGGTCCATGAAATGAGGCTTATGCCAGGTAAATGAGCCAATTATTTTTACTTGGCAATGTATATGTGTTTTAAGGAATAAATTTATCCAGAAAATTTGTCTGTAGACTAAATCTTGCCTTCTTTTTCTATTAAGTTCCCATATAAAATATGACATTTTTTCTTATGGAAAAAGTCCTTTCAGTTGAAACTTTTATGGGTGTGCAGTGTGAACAGCAAAGGAACGTGGTGATTTGTGTTTACGTGGTTTGTGTGGTCAGAATGATAGGTTGATTACTTACTTTCTCAGTTAAGAATGTACTTCTTCATGAGAACACTTTTCTCCTCTCCTCCGCACCCAGTTTTCTGCCTCTGATCAGGAATTTCTAAGCCTTCTGACTTGCTCTTTCCCTGATTATCTGTGAGATATAGCACTAGGACTACAAAATCATACTGGCAGTTGACAGGTGTCCTGCAGTAGGTCTAGTATAACATTTTATAAATTGAAAAATTTTCATCCTTTTTCTTTTTAAATTTTATTTATTTATTTATGGCTGTGTTGGGTCTTCCTTTCTGTGCCAGGGCTTTCTCTAGTTGCGGCGAGTGGGAGCCACTCTTCATCGCGGTGCGCGGGCCTCTCACTATCGCGGCCATTCCCGTTGCGGAGCACGGGCTCCAGATGCGCAGGCTCAGTAATTGTGGCTCACGGGCCTAGTTGCTCCGTGGCATGTGGCATCCTCCCCGACCAGGGCACGAATCCGTGTCCCCTGCATTGGCAGGCAGATTCTCAACCACTGCGCCACCAGGGAAGCCCTTTCATCCTTTTAAGTAAGAATTAAAAAAAATTTTTTTTGGAACATTAAATACCTTTAAAATAATTTCTGGAACAACCCTCACTGATAACTCTTTTGTGGAGAAGGAAGGGACTCACAGAGGGGCCATGTCTTACATTTCTTTAGTGTTTCGCCTAAAACGTGGTCTATGCTAGGCACAGAGTCACTTACTCTGTGCCTATTTTATTGCTTCCTTGTCAGTGCTCACTACACCTGGCCTGAGTGACCTTTCACATTTACTGATGTAGTTGTGAGTGGCTCCCACATCTCAGAGTGAGCGCATTGAAGATGGGGGTTATTCTACCTCATGCCTACCCCTCCCACACTCCACCCCATGCCAGGGGTTTGTGGATGGCCAGTGAATGTCAGAGGAACGAATGCATGAATTACCATTTACCTTGATTTTCATAATGACTAGATATTGATGGTTCTACTGAAACTAGTATCAACATAGACAAGCTTTGTTCTCAAGGAGCAGGTAAGATGTATGGAATCTAACCTTCTCCTCTGTTTTGTACGACTAGCTCTGACTTGTCCTGAAGAAAAATCTCAGAAGTCACTTTTTCCTGAAAGGTTTTCTGACTCTTGAATAAATGGTCGTCCTTGCCTGTTACACAATTGCTGGTTCAGTTTACTCCGTTCATTCCCCTCCTGCACACACCTGGGTGCTCTCGGCACTGTGCTGGGTGAACATCTTTGCACTTAGCGAATTGTTTGCTGTTTATCAGCTCACAGTCCCTCATCCCCCACTGGATCTGTGGAGAAGACCAAGCATGGATTCAGGGGACCCTGTTGGAACATTGGTCTCCCTTATTCCAGCTTCCAAAACATTCTCCCCGAGCCTATAATATGCGTGGCTGCTGGAAGGGGACTTACTATCATGCAACCTAATTTAGCCCTTTCCTAAGTTAAAAAAAAATTGAATTATGCTTCCATGTAACATCATCACTTGCATAAACTGAACTCCTCTGGCTTAACGAAGCAAATGTTTCTAAAATAAAAACTAAAAATAGAGCTATCATATGATCCAGCAATCTCACTCTTGTGTCTATATCTGGAAAAAATGAAAAAAACTAATTTGAAAAGATACATGAACCTCAATGTTAATAGCAACATTATTTCCATAGCCAGATGTGGAAGCAACCCAAGTGCCCATCAACAGACGAAGGGATAAAGAAGATGTGGTATATTTACAACACAATATTACTCAGCTATAAAAAAAGTGAAATTCTGCCATTTGCAGCAACTTGAGTGGATATAGAGAATATTATGCTTAGTGAAATGACAGAGAAAGACAAATACTAAATGCTATCACTTATTTGTGGAATCTAAAAAATAAAAGAAATGAATATATATAGCAAAACAAAAACAGACTCACAGGTATAGAAAACCAATTAGTGATTACCAGCTGGGGGGGCAAGACAGAGGTAAGGGAAAGAGATACAAACTGCTATATATAAAATAGATAAGCAACAATGATATATTTTATAGCACAAAGAATTATATCTATTATGTTGGAACAACTTTTAATGAAGTATAATCTGTAAAAATAATGAATCACTATGCTGTACACCTGAAACCAATGTAATATTGTAAATTAACTATTATTCAATAAAAATAACTAAATAAATTGGAAACAATAAAATAAAAATGAGGATGATAATACTCAGCTTCTTGCATTGTGATGATTAGAAATATGAACATACAACCCCTAGCACGTAACAGATATTCAACTAATGTCATGACTCCTTTTTCATTCATTTTGAAGGAATTTATAATCCAATAAATGAGACCAAAACAATGCAATACCTAAATTTTACCAATTAAGATTCAATAAAGTATTAAAAAAGAGTAAACAATCTCTCTGCTTTAAAGTCTCAAGTGGAAGGCAGGAGAAAGTTATCCCTCAGTTAGGGAGAGAGAGTTCTAATATCCCAAATATCCCAAATATCTAATATGCTTATTAGTAAAATTTGAGTCAGGAGAGGTTTTAGAGAGTTCCTGACATCACTCTTCATCCAAAAAGCAATTAGAAAATTATTCTATAGAGAACGAACTTATGGTTACCAGGGGGAAGGGGGGGGATCGTTAGGGAGTTTGGGATTGACATGTACACGCTGCTATATTTAAAATGGATAACCAACAAGGACCTACTGTAGAGCACAGGGAACTCTGTTCAATGTTCTGTAACAACCTAATTGGGAAAAGAATTTGAAAAAGAATAGATATATGTACATGTATAACTGAATCGCTTTGTTGTACACCCGAAACTAACACAACATTGTTAATCAACTGTACTCCAATATAAAATAAAAAGTTAAAAAGAAAAAAGCTAATCTCAGAAGGCCACATACTGAATGACCGCCTTTATCTAACATTCTTGAAATGGCAAAATTATAGTGATGGAGAACAAATTAGTGGGTGCCAGGCTGGTGGAGGAGGGTGTTTGGTGTGACCATAAAGGAAGGAAAATTTTTGTAGTGATAGAATGGCTCTGTATTGTGACTGAGGTTGTGGCTACACAAATCTACACCCATGATCAAATGACAGAAATATATACAGTGTATTAATGTCAATTTCCTGGGTTTGATATTGTGTTACAGTTATCTTAAATGTAAGTGTTGGGGGAAAATGGGTAAAGAGTTTATGGAACCCTTCTATACTATCTTTGAAACTTTTTGTGATTCAATAATTATTTCAAAATAAAAAGTAAAAAAAAAAAAACTATATCCGATTGTACTAACATGCAAAAAAAAAGTGTTCTAATTGATGTTCAGGCCTCCTATCACAGCAAGAAGCTGTTTTAGATGTTTCTTGCAAAATGTTCAAAAGCGAACAGTGCCATGAGCTATGGTTCTACTTATTATGTCCCAGCCCTGCTAAGTATCCACTGAGCCCCTACATGCTATCATGACTACCTGGGTGCTCATTTGTGACTCACGTGGAAAGTAGGAAAAGAGTTTTTCACAGATATGGTAAAATACCTTGGGAAGCCCCAAGAGGAGGCATCAGAAGATGCTATTTGCAGGGACTAAGGACTGAGAAAGAGATCCTTTTATACTTTATGGTACATCATACTATTTTTTATGTTTTGAGAACCATACAATGACTTTCCCTTAATGAACTCCATCACTTTTTTGATCACTTGCATTCTGTTTAACAGGAGAGAAGAATCCTCTAAATGCTATAAAAATTGCTCAGTTTTGCTAAATTTCCCCTAGACTGATTTATTTTCCTTGTTCTTTTAGCAGACATTTTTGTTTTAAACTGTCAGTCTCCCATGCACTTCCTCGAGCATCCATGAAAGATAAAATAAGGAAGCTGAGAGGTATCGACTGTTTCTGGCTGTCACTAGGCTCAATGCTGGACACTGTAGGGAAAAGGATCCATGTCAGGAAGGTTGCAATGTGATCACTGACAGCAGTGAAGGACCAGCTTCATCTGTGAGAGAATGCTGGGCATGAGTATAATAAGGAAGGGAGAAAGATAGAGGGTAAGGAGAGAAAAATAAACTCTCCTTATAATATGTTTTCCTGAAGGTCGAGTTTCTGGTTTGCCTTGAGCAAGTCAGGTAAATTTTCTCTGAATCTTATATAAAATAAAGATGATATTCTATTAGAAATATTTTATGAGTATTAGGAATACTATATGTAGGTTGTTTAAATATCAGGTAAAAAGTTTAGGACCCTTAAACTAATCATGACAATGTAAGTTTCACTGGCACACGGTGATGTCAAAAGTACTCCAGTGGTGACCAGAGGGCAGGGTTGTTGAACTTGTCTGTATGGCTAGTAGGCCCCATATTATATTGGAACAAATTGAATTTAAAGCCAAAGAACATTAATCACATCTTAGCTGGGGAATCTTTGGGACAGGCAATCAACCACAGGCCCTCAGTCTTCCTGAACACTGCTAGCTGGGTAGGCCCCAAATGCAAAACGCTGACTACCCTCTACTGAGCACTTTCCCTGGGTAATATTTTCAGCCAGCAACCTTGAGGGATGAAGCCAAGTCTCTGTTGGAGACAAAGCAGATTTGCTTGCTGCTTGTTATAAGATGATGGATTTCCCAAGCCCATGCACAGCACTCATATGAGCCCATGATGGGACTTGGGGTTAAGAAGAAATCATTTAAATTGTAATGCTTGCTGTGCTGTGAGTCATAAGGTTCTTTGTCTCTGATCCAAGATTCTTGTGGCATCTGCCAGTAACCACAACAAGTAATAAGCTAACTTACTAGCTCGTAAGTTGGACAAAATCAAATCACAGACCTGACAGTGTTCTAGGTCAAATTCTTTTATTTCTCAAATTCTTAGTTTGCTCATCTGTAGACTAGAGATAATTGCAATACTATTTAAAGATAGATGTGAGCATTTAATAGGTTATTAAATTTTACAGGCTGGCCCAGGTACTGAGCCACCATTAAATAATTGGACCCTCTCCAAGGATGTTGCTGGACCATTGCTATGCACGGTCAGAACCGTACCACCTATCAGAGCATTGATTTCTTCTTTTTTCCCACATGTCAGTTTCACCTTGCCATTGGACACTATGCAGCTTGAGAATAGGGTCTCTATTGCACGTGTCTTCTGTAACCCCGATCGTGCTCATCACGGTGTCACAAAGATCCTCAACACCCACAAAACAAGTATTCAGGCATACAATAGGCATATATCTCTGTCGTTCATTAAGGGCCTAAGCTTCCTACACCTCATCCATAACACAGAATTGATAGATAAAACCTGTGTCACCTGTCTCATTAGCTTTTGGGGGGAGATAAGGGTATAATAGATATATTTGTAAAATTATGAATCTTTGAAATCATAAAGTAATAAGATAATAACTCATATTTATTGAATGCTCTTTGTGTATAAGCTACTAAATGCACATATCTCAGTTTAGCCTCCCAATAACTTTAAAAATATTTTTCTAATTATTTTACAGATTAGGAAATGAAGGCTCAGCAAGGTTGAGTATGTTTCCCAAAGTTACACAGCTACCAAGTGAGACAGACAGGATTTGAATCCAGGGCACTCAGACTCTACAGTTGTGCTGTCCAATAAGGTAGCTGCTAGTCATATGTGGCTACTTCAATTAAAATCCATTAAAATGAAATAAAAATAATATTATTCCTATTTCATAAACGTAGAAGCCAAGGCTATGAGAAACAAGAAATTTCTCCCAATTTAGAGGGGTAGCAGTGACAGGACCGGGATTCAAATCATGTAGGGCTGCTGATGCCAAGCTGGAATTATGGATCTCTTCGTAGGTACACGGTTTCCCTATCCCTGGGATGTTTGGCTGCTTCAGTTTGTTTTTGACACTCAGCCATATCCAGACCCTAGAGCTGAAGCTCTAGATCCAAGGGAGCCCCAGGGAGTCCCACTCTATGTGAATGGAAAATGAGAACACACTGTCTTGAAAATAATTGATGGCCAACAAATGTTGGTTGAGGTGAATTTTCATCTTTTTCATTAACTGCTGTTGTTACAGTTCTGAAATAGAGATGTTCCAGAGACAAAAACAAATCTGGAATCTTTGGATGAGAAAGCTCTCTCACAGAGGACACATTTACAAGTATGGGACCTAAATATTTCCCACAGGCTGTGTCAATGCCCAGTGAAAGGCAAAGATAAGGAATATTACAGAAAGTCAGAAAAGCCAGAACTCGTTATGAATAGGGAGCAGACAGGTGAACCTCAGGAAGTGGGGACTGACTTGAGCCTTGAAGTTCACTGAACTAGGCATGTAGGCTTCCTAAAGGCAACACTGCTCCCCTTTCTAGCTTGATTTCCTGAAAACTCAGCATTTTGAAAGCCCCACAGTGCTTTAATTTCCTTACACACATTTGGGGCTTCTTGCTTAATTGTGTGTTTTTACCCCTACGTTTACCCTGCTAATTGTACACTTATCACCTAGTCAATGCCTAATCCTTCCTTGACAGTTATCTCTTAAGCCATGCATAATCTCCATAAGGCTGATTAGTCACTCTTTTTTGTGCTACACAAGAACCCTGGGCTCACTTCTAAAACTGCTCTTATCTGATTTGTTTATGCTTCTTTCTCCCTGGATCAGTTAACTTTCACTGCTTAAGGAACCTTCTCAAAACTTAGTGGCTTAAAACCACAATCATTTATTATTGATTGTGATTCTAAGATTCAGCAGAATAGTTCTGCTCACCTGAGCTAGGTTTGCTTGACCTCAGCTGGGCACATTCCAGTGTCTGTAGTCAGTCTGTGTGCGACCCAGGATCTAGCTGCCTTAAGGATGGTCTTCCTTATGGGGCTGTTGGTTGTGGGATGAAAGAACTGGGCCACAAGTCTCCACAAAATTCAGCCTGCTAGCCTAGGCTTATTTACATGGCAGTTTTAAAAGCAAGAACAGAAGCCCCCAAGGCCTGTTGAGATCCGGGTTTGGAAATGTCACAGTGCCACTTCTGCCATATTACATTGGTCAAGAAAGACCCAAGACCCACCAGACACAAAGGGTGGGAGTTGCTACACATCATCTTGCAAAGGAGTGATAATTGAGGTCATTTTTGTAAAAGATCTACCACACTTCCTTGGTATCTTTCTAAGGATAGAAACTAAGTTTTACTCATCCACAGAATCTATCAGGAGTTAGGGATTTGTGAATATTTTATGATGGATGCTGATGAGTGGAAAATATTAGAAAAAACACTCTAGGCAAAGGGAAATAGGGAAGTCGGACAAGCCACGTATTTTGGTTGTCACTATGGAAAACAGGTACTCTAGGTGAGGACCTCTGATTCTACCACTGCCAGGTGGGCCAAACTTGCTGTTTTTCCCATGCATTCCATCTTCCCCTCACTGACATCAACTCTTCCTTAACCCCTTCCCTGACACACATATAAAGATATTTTTTAGGAGGAATATATGGCTCAAAGAATACTCCTGGTAAGTACACTTTCTTCCTTACTACATAGATCTTTACTAGTAATTTCCTGTCTGTTCTCTCTAAATGTTACCTGGGCTGGATAGGTGTGAAATTTGAGGGTCTTGTCCCCTCATGCAAACTTCTTCTTTTATATCCTCTAAGCCACTTTCTTCTCCACCCTTCTCTCTGCAGATCTCACTCGAGGTTAGAGCTTGGGGACACATTTCAGGAAGTAGGATGCTGGAAACATGGAAATGGAAGCAGGTAAGAGACTGGAGTCAAAAATAGGGTGTAAGGCTAGTATGCCTCTGTCAAGGTCAATTTATAATCTGTTAAATTCTCTCACACAAAGACTCACCTCTAGTTGTCTCTGAGGTGAACTCTATTTTATTCTTGCACAGAGTTTACTCACCTTGGGGAGGGAGAGAGGGAGGTTATATTAAAGAATTTTCCAAAGGATATTTTATGGAAGTATTGAGATAAAATGTAGGGGGAAAGTTTCCGTGGTCTAAAATTTTTGGGAAGCTGAGACATGCTTCAAATTACATCTTCTTAATGGAGATTCATGTTGTATGAATCAAAATTCTCAGTGTTTTGAAAATAAATGTAAAATCTATGAAACATACTTTAGAAAATGGTGCTCCAGTTTTCAGAGCATGTGAGGAAATGATAGAATTACCACAGATACCTAAATGAAATTACCTTAAAATTTGGTGATTTAATGACCATGTGTTACACTCACAGATTTTCTAGATCAGGATTTCGGGCAGAGCCTATCAGCAATGGCTTGCTTCTGCTTCATGATATCTGGGGTCTCAGACTGAAAGAGGTCAAACTTGGGGGCTGGAATCATCTTAAAACTCACTCACATGTCTGATCATTACTACTGGCTGTAAACTAAGACTTCAGTTGGGGCTCTTAACTAGGATACTTCCGTGTAGTCACTCCATGTAGTCTGTGCCTTCTCACCAAATGATGACTGAGTTCCAAGAGGGGGTGTAATTGAGCAGGACCCTAGGGGCCTTCCCAGGGCAGATCTCCCCCATGTCCTCCACTTGCCTCTGGCGTGTAGGAAATTTTAGCTTCCTAGGCCTTCCCAAAGTTCCAAAGAATAAATTTAACCAGAGGAGTGAGAAAATGCAGAAAGAAAGGAGAGCAGTCAAGCAAGACCAAAGAATAATACTTTAGCCATTAAACAAAGTTAAGGACCTTTAGTTCCTCCTCAAGGGCTATAGATAATATTCTGAGCCATGTCCTTTGAGCTGTTTTGCAGATACTGAAACCCCCACTGTTGGGAGAAGTTAACCGCATGCTGCCCACAAGCACACAGACCCCAGACCAGTCAGAACCAGAAAGTTGATGATGTTGACTCCTGATTACATCATTACCAACCAATCAGAGTAATGTCCATGAGCTGATCACATACCCACAAACTGCCTCCCTCACACTGTCTTTAAAAACCTTTTCCTGAAAGCCTTCGGGGAGTTTGGGTCTTTTGAACACTAGCTGCCTGGACTCCTTCCTTGGTGCCCTGCAATAAATGCTGCACTTTCCTTCACCATAACCTGGTATCAGAAGATTGGCTTTACTGTGAGCGGGGAAGCAGACTCAAGTTTGGTTCAGTAACAAGGGCATCCTGAGAGAGCCAAGTGTAAGTCATATCACTTTTATGATCTAGTCTTGGAAGTCATGTGGTAACACTTCTGTCACATTCTACTCACCAAAGTGGTCACAAAAATCTGCTGTAGTTCAAGGGGGAAAGAAACTGATGGAGAATGGCAATGTTCTAGAAGAGCATGTGGGACTAGAAATATTGTTGTAATCTTTTTTTGAAAAATACTGTCTGCTATAGTAATTGTGTGTAGAGGACTGTGAGGATATGAGCCTAATAAGTGCAAGAATTTGGGCAGGAAAGAAGTAGGGGAAAATGTTCAGAAATGAAATTGGAAAACACAAGATTTTCATTGGTTCATATAAGTCATCATGGACTACATTATGCCCTCAGACTATATGCTGCAATGAAACAGCGCAGTATTTGGAAGTTATAAAATCAGAAAAGTGAAAATATCTTTCACGATCTCCACATAAGGATCATTTCATGCTAACTCTTAGATATTTCACTGTATTATGTTTCACTAGAAATTAAAGTAAATGGCACTTGGAGACATTAGTTAGAAACTTAAATTCATCTGATAACTATGGTATAGCTGGGAAAGAGGGTCTGTGCCACTTCTGCTGAGTTATGAAGAGAATGATAACATATATACTATATTTAATAGAGTCTGTTGAATATTTACATACAAAAACTTTAGAAATATTACATAATATAAACTTCTCCAGTTTTCAGCAACCTTTAGGAATAAATAGGCATGGTTAACACAGGACCTCCAGCTTTCAAGAACTTCTTTCTTAGGAATATCTTCACCTTTCATAGGATACTATTCAAAACTTGGATATTACTGGGAAAATTCAGTGCCTGTGGGAGTTTTTATTTTCTACCAGCTGATTCTATTTGGGGACCAGAAGTGCCGTATTGGACATCAGGGCTGCCCTGGGCATGAGCTATTTTGGCCAGAGTCACCAACAATGAGCATTTAGCTTGTTGGCAAAGCTGGGGAGAAAATGCATCTCTTCTCTTTTCTGATGGGTTCTGTTAGAGGGGTGGTCCCAAGATTTGACAGGCTCTTTAGTGAAACAGCAACTCCCTAGACATTCATCTATGGAGCTGTGTAGGGCAAGTAGTCACCTGAAAGTAAAAATGTTGCACTTAAAAATCCTTCTCAGGAATTTTCTGACAATCCAGTGGTTAAGACTTTGCACTTCCACTGCAGGGGGAGCAGGTTCCATCCCTGGTCGGGGAACTAAGATCCCGCATGCCATGCAGCATGGCCAAAAAAAAAAAAAAAAAAAAAAAAAATTCCTTCTCACAGCCTTCTCCTTCTGCCAAGATGGAGCCACCCCATTCCTCCAAGGTCCTCTACCTTGTAACTGAAAAGCCCTAGACATAATACAATAATCCAGCCTAGAAAGCCTCTGAAATGTAGAAAGAAGATGGACTGCTTAGGACCTCCGTTAGGACTTGAGAACAACACAGTGGTGACTTCTCTGGGTTTTCTTCTTGCTTCCATGTAAGGAGCTGAGGAGGCCTCAGATCCAGACCACCAAAAGAGGCACAAAATAAGGCACAGAAAGAAATGAAGCTGCATGAAGTGTGTTTCCCAAGGCAAAGAACAAGCAAGGGTGGACTAGCAACAAAAAGCCTTAATTCAGTCAAATACTAATGGAAATAACATTGTCTTCAGACCTGGTGGACTCAGCAGGGATGAACAAAATGTTGAACTTCCATACCACAATCTCATGATACTTGGAAGCAAGTTCCCATTTCTACTCTGGGTATTGTCAGGGAGGTTGAGCAGGGACCTGACCTTCCATCCCTCTTCTACCAAATGTAAGGGGCATGCAGTGAAGTGTCAGAAAAGCTGTGTAGGGGACTTTTCATTCCCTGCCACAGCTGGAACAGGCAGCGCTCTGATTGCAACCCAGCAGCAGAGTCTTAATGAGATAGAGCAAGGTGGGGCTGGTTATCAACAGGCTTCATCCCCCCTGCTCCTGCCCTATCATGTCAGGAGGGCCCTGCAAGCTAAGAACACACAGCCACCGAGAGCTCATGCCACCTCAACAAGAGGACTGTCTACATAGAAGATAAAATAGAGTCCAGAGTTTCATAACATAATATCTAAAATGCCCAGAATATAACTGTAAATAACTCAAACCAAGAACCTGGAAAATCATCCACAGTCACAAACACCAGGATGAATTATAGATTGGAATTATCTGACAAGGATTTTAAAGCAGCTATTGTAAAACTGCCTCAACATCCAATTATACATTTTTTGAAACAAAAACATTAGAAAAATCTCAGCAAAGAAATAAACATTATAAAAATCAATCAAGAAAAAGAAAAAAACCTTTCCAAAACAAACAGACAAACAAACATAACCTTACTGGATGGGCTCAACAATAGAATGGAGATGACAGATGATAAAATCAGCAATCTTGAAGACACATTAATATAATTTTCCTAATCTGGGCAACACAGAGAAAATAGACTGATAAAAAAATAAACAGAGCCTCAGGAACCTGTGGGAGAATAAAGACAGATCCAACATATGTATCATCGAATTTCAAGGAGAGGGGACAGAAATTGCGGCTGAAAAAGTACTCAAAAAATAATGGCAGAAAATTCAAATTTGGGAAAAGAAAAACCCTACAGATTCAAAAAGCTGAACAAATTGGAAAAAATGATCAACTCAAGGAAGTGAAGGCTAAAACATACCATAATTAAACTAGTGCAATCTAAAGCCAAAGAGAAAATCTTGAAAGTACCAAAAGTGAAAAGACACATTACTTATATGAAAATGCCAATTTGAATGATAGTGGATTTCTCACCTATAACAATGGAGGCCAGAAGGAAATAAAACATTTTTTTCAAGTACAGTTGATCCTTGAACAACACAGGTCTGAACTGAATGGGTCTACTTATACACAGTTTTTTTTTTCCATTAAATATGGACTAGAGTACACATGGTCGTCAGTTAATTCACAGTTCCAGAATCACAGACACAGAGGGCCAACGGTAAAGTTATATGTGTTTTTGATGGTGTGAAGTCTTGGCAGCCCTAACCCCCGTGTTTTTCAAGGATCAATTGTACTGAAGGAAAAAGAATTGCAAACCATGAATTCTCTGTTTAGCAAAAAATATTGCAGGAATGAAGGGGAAATAAACACAGTCTCAACTGAAGGAAAACTGGGAGAATAAGCTGTTAGCACACCTACCTGTAAAGCATTGCTAAAGGAGGTTCTCTAGGCAAAAATAAAATGTTAACAGAAGAAGGCTTGAAATTTCAGAAAGAAAAACTTTGAAGCAGTTGAATACAGGGCTAAATATACTGGACTATCTTTATTACGACTTTATTACATCATATTTGTTGGTTGATTATAAAACCATTTGATGTGGTACTCAATGTATAAAGAGTAAATACTTAAGAAAATTTTACTTTAGTAAATAAAGAGGGTAAAAATACTTAAAAGGAAGTGAATTTTCTACACTTCACTAAAGGTGGTGAAACATTAATACCTGTGCTGAGTTGAGTATATTGTAATATACCTCGAGCAACCACTAGAAAATTATACAAAGTGAGCAACCACTAAAGACACTATAAGTATATCAAATTGGTTCTTCAAAACAAATTGGTAAAACTGATAAAATTCTGATAAGACTGGCAGAAGTAAAAAAAAAAAAAAAAGGAAGACACAATTCACCAATATCAGAAATTAAATAAGGGATGTAGGGGATAGGAGAGAGATAATTAGGGAATACTGTGAACAACTTTACATTCATAAATGTGACAATTTTAAAAAAGTTGATCAGAAATCAAACAAGATGAAATAGAACACTTGGGTAGTATTTTAATAGTTAAAGAAATTGAATTTGTTACTTAAAGTCTCCCCAAAAAGAAATCTCTAAGCCCAGGTGGTTTTATTATAGAATTCTACAATTCCACAATGTAGAACTCTAAAATATGCCAAATATTTAAAGAACTAACACCAATTTCATACTATTTCTTCCAGAAAAAAAGAGAAGAAAACATTTCCAGCTAATTTTATAAAATATTACCCTGATAGCAAAACCAGACAAAGATATTTTTATAAAGAAAACTACAGACCAAAATGTCTCATGAATTTAAACACAAAAATCATTGATAAAATATTAGCAAATCTTACCTTACACAAAAGTTAACTCAAAATGGATCAAAACTTAAATATAAAACATAAAGTTCCAGATATTTTACTGAAAACAAATAGAAGGACATCTGCAGGATCTTCAGGATCGGGTTAGGCAAAGAATTCTCAGGATGACACCAAAAGCTTGGAAAGCAAGGAAAATTTGAAAAAATAATCAGAATAAAAATATTTTCCCTGAGAAAAACCTTGTGAAGAAGATGAAGAGAGAAGCTATGGACTGGCAGAAAGTATTTGCAACCATATATCTGAAAAAGGACCTCAGGTATCCCACACTTTTCTTTTCTTTCTCTTTCTTTCTTTCTTTCTTTCTTTCTTTCTTTCTTTCTTTCTTTCTTTCTTTCTTTCTTTCTTTCTTTCTCTCTCTCTCTCTCTTTTTCTTTCTTTCTTTCTTTTTTATTTTATGAAAGTGAATACACACAATAAACAGAAAACTTTATTTTTTCTCCCAATTAGTATTTGAAATAGCAAACCTGCTTTTTATTTTATTGGGGTATAATTGCTTTACTATGTGTTAGTTTCTGCTGTAGAACAAAGTAAATCAGCTATATTTATGCATGTATCCCCTCCCTCGTGAGCCTCCCTCCCAACCCCTCTCACACTTTTCAAAAGTTCTCTTTACACAGTACTCTTATGAAAGGTCTAGATATATTAGCATCTGTTTTGGCCAAATGAAAGAAATCCCAAGATAATTTTTGGTTTTACCAAAAAGACTAACAGTGAGAACAGTGTTCAGCATTTTTGTTTGTTTGTTTTTTAACATCTTTATTGGAGTATAATTGCTTTACAATGGTGTGTTAGTTTCTGCTTTACAACAAAGTGAAAGAGTTATACATATACATATGTTCCCATATCTCTTCCCTCTTGCGTCTCCCTCCCTCCCACCCTACCTATCACAGACCTCTAGGTGGTCACAAACCACCTAGCTGATCTCCCTGTGCCATGCGGCTGCTTCCCACTAGCTATCCACCCTATGTTTGGTAGTGTATATATGTCCATGCCACTCTCTCAGTTCGTCACAGCTTACCCTTCCCCCTCCCCATATCCTCAAGGCCATGCTCTAGTAGGTCTGTGTTTTATTCCCGTCCTACCCCTATTAATAATTAGAGAAATGCAAATCAAAACTACAATGAGATATCATCTCACACCGATCAGAATGGCCATCATCAAAAAATCTAAAAACAATAAATGCTGGAGAGGGTGTGGAGAAAAGGGAGCCATCTTGCACTGTTGGTGGGAATGTAAATTGATACAGCTACTGTGGAGAAGAGTATGGAGGTTCCTTAAAAAACTACAAATAGAACTACCATACAACCCAGCAATCCCACTACTGGGCATATATCCTGAGAAAACCATAATTCAAAAAGAGTCATGTACCACAATGTTCATTGCAGCTCTATTTACAATAGCCAGGACATGGAAGCAACATGTGTCCATCAACAGATGAATGGATAAAGAACATGTGGCACATATATACAATGGAATATTACTCAGCCATAAAAAAAGAAACAATCTTGAGTTATTTGTAGTGAGGTGGATGGACCTAGAGTCTGTCATACAGAGTGAAGTAAGTCAGAACGAGAAAAACAGATATTGTATGCTAACACATATATATGGAATCTAAAAAAAAAAAAAATGTCATGAACAGCATTTGTTTTTCAGGGAGCTGTTATAGAGGCAGTTTGCACCCCAAGGAGCAGTGAGAGTGGCACCTCCAAGCTCCTTCTGGAAACTACACTCAGCATCTCAGTATCCAGCTGCCACAGCCTTGATCTGTGTCTCTGAGCATCTGTGTTTATCTTAATGTATTCTGTGCATCCCTTAACAAGATGTGTCCTAAAGTAATTGCTTCTTTGCTTTAAGCCATTTTGGCTGAGGAAAGTTTTCATGGGAACACTCTACTTTCATAGAGTAGGGGAAACCTGTAATATCTTGAATATATAATAACTCATGAAAACTAAACAAACAGCAAAAGCAAACTAGTAAGTTTCAACTGGACAAAAACATGAAGAGATATTTTACTAAAAAGGTTATATAGATATCATATAAGGTTAAACATCATTTGTCAGCAACGAAAATGCATATTAAAGCCACAATGAGTTATCATCACATACCTGTCAGAATGGCTTAAATGAAAAAAGAAAAAGTGACAACACCAAGTGCTAGTGAGAATGTGGACAAACTGGATCGTTCAAAAATTCCTATTGAGAATGTATAATGGAACAGCCACTCCGGAAGACAGTTTGCCAGTTTCTTATAATACTAACCATGCAACCACCAAGTGACTCAGCAGCAGCTGAGTTCATCCATCCATGTGTTCATCCATGCCAGAGAAATGAAAACTCACGTTCACACAAATGAATGTTTAGAGTCACCTTATTCATAATAGCTAAAAAGACAACCCAGAGGACCTTAATGGGTGGATGGTTAAACAAACTGTGGAATGCTATTCAGTAATAAAAAGAACAAGCTATTAAAGCATGCAATAGTCTTGATAAATCCCCAGAGAATTTCACTGAGTCACAAAATGTCAACCCCAAAAGGCAACATATTGTCTTATTCTGTTTATAAAACATTCTTGAAATGAAAAAAATTCTAGAAATGTAGACTAGATTAGTGGTTGCCATGAGTTAAAGGAGGGAATGAGAATCAAAGGTAGGTGGACGTAGTTGTAAATGGGGAACACAAGGGATTTTTGTGGTGAAGAAAATGTTCTATATCTTGACCATAACAATGTCAATATCTTGCTTGATTTTGTATTGTAATTTTTCAAGATATTACCACTAAGGGAAATAGGAAAATGCACATAATGAATTTTTCTATATGATTTTCTACAGCTACATATGCACTATAATTATCTCAAAATTCAAAGTTTAATTAGAGTAACAACTTGGTCATGGAGGTATTGTTACTAGGTCTACTTGGGATATTGGCATCCTCCTTGACTTACCGTGCATTCTTTCTGAAGCCTCATAACTCCTTTGCATGGGTGCCCAGCTCACAATTTGACGTATGCGTCTTCTCTCCAACAGTGGCAGTTTCCTCTGCTTTCTGTGAATTGCCTCCTAAGTGACCAAGTCATTTGTGAGCCAGACATGCCACCTCAGGCCTAAACTCAGCAACTATGATTGAGACCCCCTTCTTGCACAGAATGTAAGGCTTGAAGAACGCGTGCAAGGCCATTTCCTGCAGTGACTTAATTTCCTGAAGAGGAACTTAGGTCCTGAAAGAATCAAGATTAGAATCTGACAGGTCTCATGCTGAGCCCAGCACATTTTTTTGACACTTGAGAACTTTTTACAACATGTAAGCCTTTCTCCACTAACAGCTCTGAGTTTTAAGAAGCTATTTAATGTAGTGTGGCCAAGATGATGGAGTAGAAAGACCCTGAGCTCACCTCCTCCAACAGGTACACCAAAATTACAACTAATTACAGAGCAACAATCTATGAAAATGACTTGGAGAGTAGCAAAATAAAGAGTCTCCACAACTAAAGATATAATGAAGAAACCACAACGAGACAAGTAGAGTAAGAGTGGTGGAGACACGGTATGGTCAGGATCCACACCCCTGGGTTGGCGACCCACAAATGGGAGGAATATCACAACCACACAGTTCTCCCCGAGGAGCAGGGGACCAAGCCCCACATGGGGCTTCTCAACCTGGGATTTCTCCTGCAACTGGAAGATGAATCCCCAGAATGTCTGGTTTTTGAAAACCAGCAAGGCTAACTATGGGAGAGCCAGAGGACTATAGAAAATGGAGACTCTGGTCTTAAATGGCATGTTCAAAATCTCACAAACTCTGAGTCCCAGTACAAAGGAAGTAGATTGAAAGGAGCCTGGTCAGACTCACTTGCTGATCCTGATGAGACTTGAAGAGGGAGGAGCCAGGCCCTAAGGACTGACTTGCTGGCTGCAGCCATTCTGGGGAGCTTGTTCTATTGCAACTGATACCAGCACTGGCAAGCACCATTTTGGAATTGTGCTTCTTGCCTATTAGCCCCAGGGACTCACAACCCTCCAGTGGGTTGCAGCAGCCCCATGCTCCCTGAGCCATGCTATCAGCCATGCAGGGACACAGTCCTGCCTACTGGTTGGCAGGTAGTGGGCCCATGACCTCCCCCAGTCATGTAACCATCTCCACTGGAACACAGCCCTGCCTACCAGTGGGCCGGCATCAGCCAAGCATCACTAGGCTGTACTGCCAACTGTATGAGAAGCCCACCCCAGTCTTGAATGGGATCACAACTACCACACATGGCAGGGCCTCGCAGCCAGCCTGGCTGGGAGCCACCCTCAACTACCAGCACTCCCATGGTAGTTGGCCCCACAAGAGAAGGTCACATGCAGCCCACATAGGGGGCACCCCTACCAGAGGGGAGTGTGCTGCTAGGCCCCATACAATGTCTCTTACATAAAGCTACTTCCCCAAGATCAGGAAACAACTGATCTAATTATAGAAATTTTAAAAAGAGAGAATTAGGCAAAATGATTGAGGTAGAAGAATGTTCCAAATGAAGGGATAAGCAAAACCTCAGAAAAAGAACTAAATGAAGTGCAGAAAAACAGTCAAACTGACAAAGAGTCCTAGGTAATGATAATAAAGAAGCTCACTGGACACAGGAGAAAAATGGATGAACATGGTGAGTTTTTCAACAGAGAGTTAAAAAATATAAAGAAAAACTGAATGGAGCTGAAGAATACAATAACTAAAATAAAAAATACACTAGAAAGTATCAGCAGTATATGAGATGATACAGAGGAGTGGATCAGTGAATTGAAAAGCAGAGAGGTAAAAATCATACACATTGAATAGAAAGGAAAAAGAAATGGGACTTCTCTTGTAGTGCAGTGGTTAAGAATCTGCCTGCCAATGCAGGGAACATGGGTTCGATTCCTGGTCTGGGAAGATCCCACATGCCGTGGAGCAACTGAGCCCATGTGCTACAACTACTGAGCCTGTTCTTTAGAGCTTACAAGCCACAACTACTGAGCCCACGTGCCACAACTACTGCAGCCCATGTGCCTAGAGCCCATGCTCCACAACAAGAGAAGCCACCATAATGAGAAGCCCACACACCGCAACAAAGAGTAGCCCCTGCTTGGTGCAACTAGAGAAAGCCCGTGTGCAGCAACGAAGACCCAGTGCAGCCAAAAATAAATAAATAAATAAATAAATAAATAAATATTTAAAAAAGAAAAAATAATTAAGAAAAATGAGAATGATTCAAAAGAGCTCTGGGACAACATCAAGCTTACTAATATTAGCATTATAGAGGTCTCAGAAGGAGAACAGAGAGAGAAGGCAGCAGAGAATTTTTGGAAGAAATAATAGCTGAAAAAAGACCTAACTTGGGAAAAAAGCAGATGAGGACCAGGAAGCACAGACAATCCTAAACAAAACGAGCCCAAAGAGGTCCACACCAAGACACATTACAATTATACTGGCAAAAATGAAAGATACAGAGAGAAGCTTAAAAGCAGCAAGAGAAAAGCCACTATGTACAAGGGAACTCCTGTAAGACTATAAACTGACTTTTCAGCAGAAACTTTGCAGTCCAGAAGAGAGTGGACTCTCAATGTGATGAAAGGGAAAAACCTACAACCAGGAATACTCTACTTGGCAAGGTTATTATTCAAGTTTGAAGAAGAGATAAAGAGATTTACAGACAAGTGAAAGATAAAAGTGTTCAGCACCACAAAACTGGTTTTATAAGAAATGCTAAAGGGATTTCTCTAAGCAGAAAAGGCGACAACTAGAAACATGAAAATTATAAAAGAAAAAATCTCATTGGTAAAGGCAAGCATACAGTAAGTGACTTATAAAGCTAGGAGGAAGCTTAAAAGACAAAAGTAGTAAAAATCATCTATATCCACAATAAGTAGGTAAGGGATACACAAAACAAATATTATAAGATATGAGATGAAAAACATTAAATATGAGATGGCATTGTAAAAATTGTAGAGTCATTAGAATTCATTCAAACTTGAAGTCATCAACATCATATATATATATAGTGTTAACCACAAACCAAAAGTCGATACACACAAAAAATAAGAGACATATATACACTACCAAACATAGGGTGGATAGCTAGTGGGAAGCAGCCACATGGCACAGGGAGATTAGCTAGGTGGTTTGTGACCACCTAGAGGGGTGGGATAGGGAGGGTGGGAGGGAGGGAGACACAAGAGGGAAGAGATATGGGAACATATATATATGTATAACAGATTCACTTTGTTGTAAAGCAGAAACTAACACACCATTTTAAAGCAATTATACTCCAATAAAGTTGTTAAAAAAAAAATAAGAGAGATATCCAAACCTAAACATAAAGATATTCATTAATTTACAAGGGAAGAGAGCAAAAGCAGAAGAAAGAAACAGAAAAGAACTGCAAAACAATCCACAAACAATTAACAAAATGGAAATAAATACATAGCTATCACTATTTGCTTTAAATGTAAATAGACTAAACACTTCAATCAAAAGACATACAGTGGCTGAATGAAGAAAAAAAATAAGACCCATGTATATGCTGCCTACAAAAGACTCCCTTCATATGTAAAAGACACACAGACTGTAGGTGTGTGTATAAGACACTGATGAAAGAAAATGAAGACAGCACAAACAGATGGAAAAATATACCAGGTTCTTGGATTGGAAGAATTTATATTGTTAAAATGACCCTACTACTAAATGCCCTACTAGGGCATTTTTCACAGAAGTAGAGCAAATAATTCTAAAATTTGTAGGGAAACACTTAAGATCCTGAACATCCTAAACAATCTTAGAAAAAAGAACAAGGTAGGAGATATCACACTCCCTGATTTCAAGCTATTGTACAAAGTTATAGTAATCAAAACAGTATGATACTGTCACAAAAACAGACACATAGATCAATGGAACAGAATAGAGAGCCTAAAAATAAACCCACACACTTATAGTCAGTTAATCTATGAAAAAGGAGGCAAGAATACACAATGGAAGAGGCGGTCCTTTCTCCATTGTATATTCTTGCCTCCTCTGTCAATAGAGGAATGGATAAAGAAAATGTGATGTGTATATATATATATTTTATATATGTATAATATATATATTATATATACATATTATATATATATATATATATAATGCAATACTCAGCCATGGAAAAGAATAAAATTTTGCCATTTGCAGCAATATGGATAGATTTGGAGGGCATTATGCTAAGTGAAATAAGTCAGACAGAGTAAGATAAATATTGTACGATGTCACTTATATGTGGAATCTAAAAATTACAACAAACTAGTGAATAAAACAAAAAAGAAGGAGACTCACAGATATAGAAAACAAACTAATGGTTACCAGTTGGGAGAAGGGAGGAGGGACAGTGTAGGAGTAAGGGATTAAGAGATACAAACTATTAGGGAGCAAGAATATACAGTGGAGAAAAGACAGCCTCTTGCATAAATGGTGTTGGAAAAACTGGGCAGCTAGATGAAAAAGAATCAAACTAGACTACTTTCTCACAGCATATACCAACATAAACTAAAAAAGGATTAAAAACTTAAATGCAAACCTCAAACCATAAATCTCCTAGAAGAAAATGGAGGAAGTGTGCTTTTTGATATCAGTCTTAGCAATATTTTTGGATCTGTCTCCTCAGGCAAGGTCAACAAAAGCAAAAATAAACAAATGGGACTACATCAAACTAAGAAGCTTTTGCACAGGGAAAGAATCTATCAACAAAATGGAAAGGCAGCCTGCTGAATCAAAGAAAATATTTGCAAACTATAGATCTAATAAGAGGTTAATATCCAAAATATACCAAAAACTCATACAACTCCACACCACACACACACACAAAAACCCAGACAAACCCACAACCCGTTAAAAAATGGGCAGAAGATGTCAGTATTCATTTTTCTAAAGAAGACACAGAGGTGGCCAACAGGATGTGAAAAGCGGCTCAACATCAAATCATCAGGGAAATAAGACTAAAAACCATGATCAGATATCACCTCACACCTGTCAGAATGGCCATTATTAAAAAGACAACAAATAACAAGTGTTGGTGAGGATATGGAGAAAACAGAACACTCAGGCATTGTTGGTGGGAAAGTAAATTGGTGCAGCCATTGTGGAAAACAATATGGAGGTTCCTCAAAAATTAAAAATAGAATTAACATACAATCCAGCCATTACACTCCTGGGTTTTTTCTGAAGAAAACAAAAACTCTAACTTGAAAACATATATGCACCCCATGTTCCTTACAGCATTATTTACAGTAGCCAAGATATGGAAGCAGCCTAAGTATCCATTGATAGATGAATGGATAAAAAAGATGTAGTATATATTTACAGTGGATTGCTACTAAGCCATAAAAAAAGAAATCTTGCCATTTATGACAACATGGATGGATCTAGATGGTATTATGCTAAGTGAAATGTCAGACAAAGACAAATACACTACAGTTTCATTAACATATTGAATCTAAAAATCAAAATAAACAAAAGATAACAAAATGAAAACACTCATAGATACAGAGAACAAAAGGAGAGTTTCCAGAGGAGAAGGGTTGGAGGGGTGGTTGAAATAGGTGAAGGGAGTTAAGTGTTACAAACCTCCAGTTATAAAAGAGATAAACCACATAGAGCATAAGGAATATGGCCAATAATATTGTAATAAGTTTGCATGATGACCATTTTATAATACATGCAAGTGTTAAATCACTACGTATTATGCCTGAAACATACATAATATTGTATGTCAACTGTATTTCAACAATAAAAATTTAAAATGCTATTTATTAAGTTATTGCCCCCACGCCTCACATTTGTACAGGATTTTTATCTTCCATTTGTCAGAAAGAGTAAAACAAATACCTTATGCTAACACATATATATGGAATCTAAAAAAAAAAAAAAATAGTTCTCACGAACCTAGGGACAGGACAGGAATAAAGACGCAGATGTAGAGAATGATCTTGAGGACACGGGGAGGGGGAAGGGTAAGCAGGGACGAAGTGAGAAAGTAGTACTGACATATAGACTACCAAATGTAAAATAGATAGCTTGGGAAACAGCTGCATAGCACATGGAGATCAGCTCGGTGTTTTGTGACCACCTAGAGGGGTGGGATAGGGAGGGTGGCAAGGAAAGGCAAGAGGGAGGGGATATGGGGATATATGTATACATATAGCTGATTCACGTTTTTATACAGCAGAAACTAACACACCATTGTAAAGCAATTATACTCCAATAAGATGTAAAAAAAAAAAATCCTCCATTTAAAATCCAAATGGTACTACAGTTTCTCTACATAGTAGTTTTAACTAGGCTCTGTTAATTAGCTGTATGACATGTTGGTAAATGCTTAAAAACTGGTTTCTGAACAAAAAGGAATGTGTATGTGCATGTTTATGTGTGTATGCTCATACACACATACACATATATACATATATATTTACCTATGTTGATGATAAATTTTACCTGTATAAAGGATGTATATGGCACACAATTTACAAATAATAAAATATACTGTACTCTTTATCGTAAATTCCGTATAGCAAATTGATTCTCACAGAATGCTTTGTTGGTTTTCGCTTAACTCATATCCACAGTCAACCCATGGTTGCAACTGATTAACAAATGTAGTTCCTACTTGGTACTGACTGACATTTTTTGTTTACAGTAACAGGCAAGATAAAAAAAAATGAGACAATAAAGATGTAGTGGAACTTCACTCACTCATCAGTGACCTGAGGGAGTTCTTTGCTGATTCAGATAATGATTTTTTAATACTAGAAGAATGTTTCCATTATGCTATTTACAATGAAACTACTAGAGACACAACATATTTTGAAATTTAATATGCATTACTAACTTTTCTCCATTACTTTCTCTAGTGTAGCCAAAGGTCAGCAAAGTTTTACTTCTAGTGTCAGAACATAAATATTTTAGGCTTTGCAGGTCATGCAGTCTCTGTTGTAAATATTCAGCTCTGCCATTGCTGCAGGAAAGCAGCCATAGACAAAACATAAATAGATGGGTCTGGCTGTGTTCCAGTTAAATTTATTTACAAAAACAAGTGGCAGGCTGGATTTGGTCAGTGGCATTGTCTATCAAAATGTTCTATATTGAGATGAGGAAACTTTCTGTAAAGAGCTAGGTAGTAAATGTTTTAAGCTCTGTGGGCCACATAAGGTCTGTGTAGCATGTTCTTTGATTTTTGTTTATAACCCTTTGAAAATGTAAAACTCTATTTTTTTTTTTTTTGTAAAACTCATTTTTAACTTGCAGGCTAGATTTGACCCACTTGCCTTAATTTGGTGATCCCTTGTATAGACAATCAACAAAACAATCAACAAAGCTTTGATTTGTAGGATTTGTCTATTTCTCTGGTGCAACTATCTCCAGGGCTGATTTTAAACTATTAATGTGATATCACTGAATCCAGATTTGGGAAGAGATATACAATAGGAGACGCTTATATATGCACTTCTACTATATACATAAATAATCTCAAGAGCATAGAAAAGAGTCAGGGGCACTAAAATCATTATGAAATAATGAACTGTTAAACATTTTCTTGAAGTATAGTTCATTTACAATAAAGTGACTCAGTTATACATATATACATATAATTTTTTTCATATTCTTTTTCATTAGGGTTTATCACAGGATGTTGAATATATTTCCCTGTGCTACACAGGACCATGTTGTTATGCAATGATGAATTTTTGTGCATTTATAGCCTTTGTTTTAAAAATTATGTAATTATAATTAAATTTATTAGAATTACATTTATAATATATATTAATAAATATAAATTTAATTCCAATTAAATTCATTAATAATAATATAAATTTTATACATTCAGTAGAACTTAAATTCTATTAGAATTATAAGCTGGAGATGACCTCTCTGGTGGATGGATTCTTACTCATAATCATAAGGCCCATTGTCTCAGGACTATGTCAGATAGAGTGTGCTAGAACAAAACAGAGGAAGGGAACCATTAGAGTAGTGGGACATGAGGGCCAATTAGCTGAGGTATAGATCTAAAGTGGGATCAGAGAGCCAGGGAAAATCAGAGCAGCAATCACCTTACCTGCACAGGTAGATGGCAAATGGTCTGGGGAAATTTTAGAAGTGGGGAACAAATCCATTGCCAGGCAATGGATTTGTTCCCAGCACGTTTCCAGGTACTGGGTGGGTGATTTCACATGGATCTGGTCCTATTAAGGGCTCAGCAAATACTTTATTATTAGTGTTATTTTAAATAGGTAGAGAATGGAAGTCTGGGATTGAAGCCCACAGTGCTTGTTCCACTGAATCAGAAAGGAAACTGCAGCTCCTAATGAGGCTCTCAGCTCTGGAATGGCAAAGGGCCAAGCCCACTAGGCTCCTTTGTGTGCATAAACAGCCCAGCTACCCAAGGTGCAAATGAGGGATGACTGTGTGCTCATATACAAATTAACAGCCCAGTTCATTCCACTCCAGCTCTAAGCAGAGAGCAGCCACTGTTTGTGGCAGCAGCATACTTTATAGCTCCAAGCTTTCCACCCACAATAATGCCTGGTCACAACAGCATCAGGCAACTTGGCTTAGTGAATAGGAGTGAATGCCAGACAAAGTCAAACAGAGTCTATCTCCTATTCCCTGATGTTTCTCTTTGTTCGTTCTTGGTCTCTGACAAGCTGCATCTGAAAGAAAAGAATTAATCCCTAGCAAATCCTGCAACACAACTGTGTATGGGGAAGAGGGATCCTTTACTCAGCAGCCAGAGAGAATGTCATTCCAAATGTAGGGGTTAAAGGAGAAGTGTCAGGCAGCCCTGAGGAGAAAGGGACTGTTCCTGGGAAACAATAATCTATTATTGCAGATCTTGACCAGAAAGGCAGCGTAGTTGTGCAGTAACAGCAAAACCTCTGGCCCAGGAAAAAGAAGTGAGCTGCAAGGGGACAGGAAATGTGATATTAGAGATAAAAAGTAAAGACAGACCAGTGACAGCATGGAAAGAGCTGAGATACTAATTTTAGGGTTGTTGTACATCGGTGATTGGCTTTAGAGAAACACGTGGACAGGACTGGTCCTACATGTCCCAAGGAGTGGCTAGGGCGTCCTTGAAGACTGGAAGCAGGTTTCCTTGTGTGGACAAAGAATGTCACCTGCCATACCAGTAAACACAGGATGTTGCAGCCATCAAGCCATCAAGCCGTCAACCACTGCAATCGCCCTGACTCTGCACCCTGCAGGGATTCAGGATGGGAAAGCACAGGATACCGGCCCTAGATAGTTAAGGTGTATATCAAAGGAATGATTTCAATGAGTCCAGATTCTTGCATCTTCCCATACATAGAAAAGCTCTAAATTCATTAACTTGAGATGTTCGGTTTTCCTTTAATTAACAGTAATCTTTGCATGTGCCAACTACTTGATATTTCATGCAAAAATTCCTACAGATCCTGGCTCTTCTCTTACCTCTTTGGAGCAGACCCTCAGAGCTATCTAAGAGTCTGCCTCCCTGGGCTTATGTCCTCAGCAAGTCCATGGAATAAAACAAATAAAATTCTCAACTTTTAGGTTGTGCGTTTGCTTTCAGTGGACACTTGCCTTAAGTAACGCTAATGCAATTTTAGGAGACTGGAGCTTTCCTAGAAAAAAAAAAAATCCAATCTGCATAAGGAATCCAAACATTAAATAGACATTTTCATCTTTTTCTATAGCATTGTAATAGAGGTACTTAGAAGGCGGATGGGGCAGAATGTTACTGCTTCAAAGCAAAACTTTCATCCAAGTGAGCTCTGTAGAATAAGCCAAAAGATAGAGCATCTGTGCCTAAATATATAGGCCTGGCCCTCCCTACCTTCTTCTACAAAACCACTCCAATACTCCTAACCTCCTCTCCATCTCAGTGCATGATGATTAAGCTGAGAACCTGGAAAACATCTCAGCAGTCTCCAGGTTAAACTTCCACAAGTGGTTGGTAACTAAAGCCTGTCCATCCTACCACCTACATTTTATTCCTACTTGTCGCCTTTGAGTCAACCAGATTCCACTTCCCTCTCAAGGACTTGCTTCTCAACTGTATCTTTGCTGATTGCCCTTCTGGAGTCTCACCTACTCTTCATCCTCACAACTATTGCCAGAGTGATCTCACATGAACCTTTGATCACTTGCTAGTCATCTTTAAGTATAAACAAATGCATGGTAGGGTTCACAAGGCACTTTGTTATCTGGTTTCTGCCAAGGTACCTCCCCAGTTGCATCTACCTTCCCCATTTTCCTTTTTCCCACCCCACCTCCAGGCCAGTTTGCATTTCATTTTTTTTTTTTAAATTTCATTTTAATTGGAGTATGATTGCTTTACAAGGTTGTGTTAGTTTCTGCTCTACAATGAAGTGAGTCAGCTATATGTATACGTATATCCTCTCCCTCTTGGACCTCCTTCCCACCCCCCCATCCCACCCAACTAGATAACCACAGAACACTGAGCTGAGCTTCCTGTGCTTTATAGCATGTTCCCACCAACTATCTATTTTATTCATGGTAGTGTATATATGTCAATCCGAATCTCCCAGCATGTCCCACCCTCTCCTTCCCCTTCTGTGTCCACATGTTCTCTACATCTGCGTCTCTATTCCTGCCCATCAAATAGGTTCATCTGTACAATTTTTCTAGATCCCACATATATCTGTTAATATACAATATTTGTTTTTCTCTTTCTGGCTTATTTCACTCTGTATGACAGACTCTAGGTCCATCCACATCTCTACAAATGACTCAATTTCGTTCATTTTAATGGCTGAGTAATATTCTGTTGTATATATGTACCACTTCATCTTTATCCATTCATCTGTCAGTGGACATTTAAGTTGCTTCCATGTCCTGGTTATTTTAAATAGCACTGTAATGAACATTGGAGTGCATGTATCTTTTTGAATTATGGTTTTCTCAGCATATATGCCCAGAAGTGGGATTGCTGGGTCATACGGTAGTTCTGTTTTTAGTTTTTTAAGGAACATCAATACTTTTCTCTACAGTGGCTGTATCAATTTATATTTCCACCAACAGTGCAAGATGTTTCCTTTTTCTCCACACCCTCTCCAGCATTTATTTTTTGTAGAATTTTTGATGATGGCCATTCTGACTGGTGTGAAGTGATAACTCACTGTCATTTTGATTTGCATTTCTCTAATAATTAGTGATGTTGAGCATCCTTTCATGTACCCCATGGTCATCTGTATGTCCTCCTTGGAGAGATGTCTATTTAGGTCTTCTGCTCATTTTTTTTTTTTATTGCATTGTTTGTTTTTTGGATATTGAGCTCCATGAGCACTTTGTATATTTTGGAGGTTAATCCTTTGTCCCTTGATTCATTTGCAAATATTTTCTCCCATTTGAGGGTTGTCTTTTCGTTTTGTTTATGGTTTCATTTGCTGTGCAAAAGCTTTTAAGTTTCATTAGGTCCACTTTGTTTATTTTTGTTTTTATTTTCACTACTCCAGGAGGTGTGTCAAAAAGTATCTTGCTGCAATTTATGTCAAAGAGTTTTTTCCTGTGTTTTCCTCTAAAAGTTTTAGTGTCCGGTCTTAAATTTAGGTCTTTAATCCATTTTTAGTTTATTTTTGTGTATGGTGTTAGGGAGTGTTCTAATTTCATTTTGTTACATGTAGCTGTCCAGTTTTCCCAGCACCTTATTAAAGATGCTGTCTTTTCTCCATTGTAAGTTCTTGCCTCCTTTGTCATAAATTAGTTGACCACATCTGCAGGGGTTTATTTCTGGGCTTTCTATTCTGTACAATTAATCTATATTTCTGTTTCTGTGTCACTACTATACTGTCTTGATTATCATAGTTTTGTAATATAGTTTGAAGTTGGGGAACCTGATTCCTCCAGCTTTGTTTTCCTTTCTCAAGATTGCTTTGGCTATTCAGGGTCTTTTTTTGTTTCCATACAAATTGTAAAATTTTTTGTTTTAATTCTGTGAAGAATGCCATTGGTAATTTGATAGGGATTGCACTGAATCTATAAATTGCTCTGGGTAGTATAGTCATTTTCATAATTTTGTTTCTTCCAATAAAAGAACATGGTATATCTCTCTATCTGTTTGTGTCATCTTTGATTTCTTTCATCAGTGTTTTATAGTTTTCTGAGTACAAGTCTTTCACCTCCTTAGGTAGGTTTATTCCTAGGTATTTTATTCTTTTTGTTGTGATGGTAAATGGGATTGTTTCCTTAATTTCCCTATCTGATCTTTTGTTGTTAGTGTATAGGAATGTGAGAGATTTCTCTGCATTAATTTTGTATCATGCAACTTTACCAAATTCATTGGTTAGCACTAGTAGTTTTCTGGTGGCATCTTTAGGATTTTCTATATATAGTATCATGTCATCTGCAAACAGTGACAGTTTTACTTCTTCTTTTCCAATTTGGATTCCTTTTATTTCTTTTTCTTCTCTGATTTCCATGGCTAGGACTTCCAATTAAAGTATGTGAGAGTGGACATCCTTGTCTTGTTCCTGATTTTAGAGGTAATGCTTTCAGTTTTTCACCATTGAGAATGATGTTGGCTGTGGGTTTGTCATATATGGCTTTTATTACGTTGAGATAGTTTCCCTTTATATCCGTTTCCTGGAGAGTTCTTTTACCATAAATGGTGTTGAATTTTGTCAAAAGCTTTTTCTGCATTTATTGAGATGATCATATGGTTTTTATTCCTTAATTTGTTAATATGTTGTATCACATTGATTGATTTGTGTATGTTGAAGAATTCTTGCATTCCTGTGACAAATCCCACTTGATTGTGATGTATGATCCTTTTAATGTGTTGTATTCTGTTTGCTAATATTTTGTTGAGGATTTTTGCATCTATTTTCATTAGTGATATTGGTCTGTAATTTTCTTTTTTTGTGATATTTTTGTCTGGTTTTGGTATCAAGGTGATGGTGGCCTCACAGAATGCATTCGGGAGTGTTTCTCTCTCTGCAATTTTTGGGAAGAGTTTGAGAATGATAGTTGTTAGCTCTTCTCTAAATGTTTGACAGAATTCACCTGTGAAGCCATCTGGTCGTGGACTTTTGTTTGTTGGAAGTTTTAAAATTCAGTTTCAATTTCAATACCTGTAATTGGTCCGTTTATATTTTCTAATTCTTCCTGCTTCAATCTTGGAAGGTTGTATTTTTCCAAGAATTTGTCCGTTTCTTTCAGGTGATCCATTTTATTGACATATAGTTGCTTGTCTTGGTCTCTTATTTTCTATGGTATTTCTCTGGTGTCAGTTGTAATCTCTCCTTTTTCATTTCTAATTTAGTGATTTGAGTCCACTCCCTTTGTTTCTTGATGAGTCTGGCTAAAGCTTTATCAATTTTGTTTATCTTCTCAAAAAATCAACTTTCAGTTTTATTGATTTTTGCTATTGTTTTCTTTGTTTCTATTTCATTCATTTCTGCTCTGATTTTATAATTTCTTTCCTTCTACTAATTTTGGGTTTTCTTTGTTCTTCTTTTTCTAGTTGCTTTAGGTGTAAGGTTAGATTGTTTATTTGAGATTTTTCTTGTTTCTTGAGGTGAGTTTGAATTGCTATGAACTTCGCCCTTAGAACTGCTTTTGCTGAGTCCCATAGGTTTTGGATCATTGTGTTTTCATTGTCATTTGTTTCTAGGTATTTTTTGATTTCTTCTTTGATTTCTTCAGTGATTTCTTGGTTATTTAGCAGCACACTATTTAGCCTCCATGTATTTGTGTTTTTTAAAGTTTTTTCCAGTAATTGATTTCTAATCTTATAGCACTGTGGTTGGAAATGATGTTTGATAAAATTTTAATTTTCTTAAATTTTCTGAGGCTTGATTTGTGACCCAAGATGTGATCTACCCTGGAGAATGTTTCATGTGCACTTGAGAAGAAAGTGTAATCTGCCACTTTTTGGTGGACTCTCCTACAAATAGCAATTAAATCTATCTGGTCTATTGTGTCATTCAAAGCTTGTGTTTCCTTATTTATTTTCTGTTTGGATGATCTGCCCATTGGTGTAAGTGGGGTGTTAAATTCCCCCACTATTATTGTGTTACTGTTGATGTCCCCTTTTATGGTTTTTAGTGTTTTCCTTATATATTGAGGTTCACTCTTGGAAAAATATTTATAATTATTATATCTTCTTCTTGGATTGATCCCTTGATCATTATGTAGTGTCCTTCCTTATCTCATGTAACAGTTTTAATTTATTTATTTTTAATTTTTATTATTTTCAAAATAAATTTATTTTTTTATTTTTGGCTGCATTGTATCTTTGTTGTTGGGTATTTGTTGCTGTGTGTGGGCTTTCTCTAGTTGCAGTGAGCAGAGGCTATACTTCATTGCATTCCATGGGCTTCTCATTGTGGTGGCTTCTCTTGTTGTGGAACTTGGGATCTAGGCATGTGGGCTTCAGTAGTTGTGGCCCGCAGGCTCATTTGTTGTGGTACATGGGCTTAGTTTCTCCATGGCATGTGGGATCTTTCCAGACCAAGGATCGAACTCATGTCCCCTGCATTGGTAGGCAGATTCTTAACAACTGTGCCACCAGGGAAGTCTTATAACAGTATTTATTTTAAAGTCTATTTTATCTGATATGAGTATTGCTACTGATTGCTGAGTATCAGCATTCTTCTGATTTCCATTTGCATGGAATATTTTTTTCCATTCCTTCACTTTCAGTCTGTATGTGTCCCTAGGTCTGAAATGGGTCTCTTTGTAGACAGCATATATACGGATCTTGTTTTTGTATCCATTCAGCCAGTCTGTCTTTTGCCTGGGGCATTTAATCCATTTACATTTAAGGTAATTATTGATATGTATGTGCCTATTACCATTTTCTTAAAATTTTAGGTTTGTTTTTGTGGGTCTTTTTCTTCTCTTGTGTTTCCTTCTCAGAGAAGTTCCTTTAGCATTTGTTGTAAAGCTGGTTTGGTGGTGCTGAATTCTCTTTCCCTTTGCTTGTCTAACAAGCTTTTGATTTCTCTGTCGAATCTGAATTAGATCCTTGATGGATAGAGTAATCTTGGTTTCAGGTTCTTTTCTTTCATCACTTTAAATAGATCCTGTCACTCCCTTCTGTCCTGCAGAATTTCTGCTGAAAGATCAGCTGATAACTTTCTGGGGAGTCCCTTGTATATTATTTGTTGCTTTTCCCTTGCTGCTTTTAATATTTTTCTTTGACTTTAATTTTTGTTAGTTTGATTAATATGTGTCTTGGTGTGTTTCTCCTAGGTTTATCCTGTGTGGGACTCTCTGTGCTTCCTGGACTTGGGTGGCTATTTCATTTCCCATGTTAGGGAAGTTTTTGACTATAATCTCTTTTAATACTTTCTCAGACTCTTTTTTTTCTCTGCTTCTTCTGGGACCCATATATTTTTATTATTATTATTATTATTATTTTTTTTTTGCAGTACGCGGACCTCTCACTGTTTTGCCCTCTCCTGTTGTGGAGCACAGGCTCCGGATGTGCAGGCCCAGTGACCATGGCTCACGGACCCAGCCTCTCCATGGCATGTGGGATCTTCCCGGATCGGGGCACGAACCCGTATCCCCTGCATTGGCAGGCGGACTCTCAACCACTGCGCCACCAGGGAAACCCTGGGACCCCTATAATTTGAATGTTTGTGCATTTAGTGTTGTCCCAGAGGTCTCTGAGATTGTCTTCAGTTCTTTTCACTCTTTTTTCTTTATTCTGTCACTCAGCAGTTATTTCCACCATTCTGTCTTCCAGCTCACTTATTCGTTCTTCTGCCTCGATTATTCTGCTATTGATTCCTTCTAGTGTATTTTTTATTTCAGTTATTGTGTTTTTCATCTCTGTCTGTTTGGTTTTTAGTTCTTCTAGGTCTTTGCTAAACATTTCTTGTATTGTCTCAATCCATGCCTCCATTCTGTTTCTGAGATTTTGGATCATCTTTACTGTCATTACTCTGAATCTTTTTCATGTTGGTTTCCTATTTCCTCTTCATTTATTTAATCTTGTAGGTTTTTACCTTGCTCATTCATCTGTAACATATTTTTTATTGTCTCATTTTTTTTCTTTTGTTGGGTGGAACTAGGTTCCGGTCTTACTGATAGTTTGGCCTGAGGGTTCCAGCACTGGTGTTTGTAGGCTGTTGGGTAGAGCTGGGTCATGGTGCTGAGATGAGGACCTCTGGAAGGTCTCACTTCAGTGATTATTCCCTGAGGTCTGAGGTTCTCTGTTAGTCCAGTGGTTCAGACTCGGTGCTCCCACAACAGGATCTCAGGCCCAATCCCTGGCCCATAAACCAAGATCCTGCAAGCTGTGAGGGGCGGCAAAAAGCAAAACAAAACAAAACAAAGAGAGCAGAACAATAACAGAGTAAAAACTAAATAAGATTAGAAAACTAACAGATATGTTAGAAAAAATAAAATATAAATGAAACAATGATGGAAAGTAAAAGAGAAACATAAGAGCAAAAAAGAGAAAAAAAGAAAAAGGCCAGGAAAGGCCTTGGCTGTGGAGGTTGGGGCTCAGGAGTGGGTAGGGTTTCAGTGGGAGTGTGGTCTAGGCTTAGGACCGACATTGCTGGAAAAGGCCCTGGGGGTGTGTGGGTGGGCCTTAGGCTCAGCAAGGCTGAAGGGTCCCTGGAGTGCCTCTGGCTTCAGCATTTGGATAATCTGGCCCAGAACCTCAGTAGTTCCCCATTCGTCTCTCCTTTTCTTCTCCCCCTCCACCATGGCCCCAGGACCCATGCAGCTGAAGCGAACTGTGGAGAGTGGAGGATCCAGCCCAGGACCCCAGTAGGCTTCCTGGGCCCAAGTGGGCAGAGGAAATGCCAGCCACGTTCCCCCCCAATCCTCTGAACCCCTGAGGGTCCCTCAAGGCATGGGAACCCCTCCCTTACCCCATCTACCCCTCAGAGTGCCAGTCCTGTCCAACTTCCACTTCTCCTCCCCCCTCGTTATCCCACCCAGTTGCTCAGGGGTTCCTCCTGTTCCCTTGGGTATTGAGGTCCCCCACCAGGGTCTGGTAAGTGCCCTAGTTGTGGAGAGACATGAACTCCACATCCGCTCTACTCCACCATCTTGACTCTGTCCGCAACATGCAGTTTGCATTTCAACAGCACTGAATTGATGGTAGATTTAGGTGGCTTGGCACATGCTGTTCTTTTCCTTTGAATGTTTTTCCTTTGTTTTTCTCTCTCATCTTGAATTGGATTCCTGTGCTGTAGAACTCAACAGTAACAATCTTTCACTCTCTAACCCAGGCAAAGATTCTTAAAACAGGTCATGCCTTTTTTCTATAAAAAGAAGTACTGCCTCAATACACACAAATCCTAGTCTGGAAAGATACTTAAAAGTGATGCTTTGCTAGGGAGAAGTTGGGGAATTTTTTTAGGCAAAACCAATATATTTCTTAAGGAAATGAAAAAAAGGTATTTTCATTTTTAAAGATGTAAAGTCTGAGGCATGAATCACACAAATATCTATTAACTGCCTGTAGATGATTATATCCTGAGAAGTGACAAAAGATGAAAAAGAACAGGTTGTTTGAAGATTTTATTCAGTATAAAGTGGGAAATTAAAAAAATTCTTGACTAATGGAGTGACATATAGTATACTTTTTATGTTTTATTTATGTATTTTTCACATAGTAAAATTGCTCTTTAAAATTTTGGGGGTTTTTTTTGAGATATTTTGGATATTATCAATCCATTATCAGATATATGTTTTGCCAATATTTTCTCCTATTCCTTAGACTGCAGTCACTCTGTCGACAGTGTCCTTTGATATACAACAGTTTTTATTATTATTATTTTGTAGTACATGGGTCTCTCACTGTTGTGGCCTTTCCCATTGCAGAGCACAGGCTCCAGATGCACAGGCTCAGAGGCCATGGCTCATGGGTCCAGTCACTCCACAGCATGTCAGATCTTCCTGGACCAGGGCATGAACCTATGTCCCCTGCATTGGCAGGCAGATTCTCAATCACTGCACCACCAGGGAAGCTCTACACTTTTTAATTTTGATGAAGTCCAACATCTATTTTTTTCTTTTATTTTCTCTGCCTTTGTTATGAAGATTTTCCCTTATATTTTCTTCTCAGAGTTCTATAGTTTTAGCTCTTACATTTAGGTCTTTAACCCATTTTGGGTTAATTTTTCTTTATACTGTAAGATAAGGGTCCAACTTCATTCCTTTGCATGTGAATATTCAGTTTTCCCAACATAAGTTGTGGAAAAGACTGTTCTTTCCCCATTGAATGGTCTTGGAACCATTGTAGAAAACCATCTGACCATATACACAAATGTTTACATCTGGGATCTTTATTCTATTTCATTGGTCTATGTGTTTGTCTTTATGCCAGTATCACATTGTTTTGATTACCATCACTTTGTTCTGTTTTAAAGGTTTTTATTGCTTAAAGGAGCGGTATTTGTGATCTTGTCTCTGGAATAACCATCTTAGAAAAATCATCTTGGTCAGCTATATGAATATCATTATTATAAACCCAGAGACTAGAGGTTCAGATAGAGGAAATGGGTGAGTTCACTAAAGGAAATAGTCAGTCTACTGACATGGAAGGAAACTAGACTGTAGCTGTGTAGGCTACTCCTTGGCCTTGCTGTCATTAAATGAATGAGACCTTTTGTTATCAGCCCTGGATCTGACCATCAGTCAGGAGACTTGTATTTTCTGGGACAACATGTGTGCTGATTTATGTATGGTACACCATAATAAGTCAGAGTCATTGAAGGCATTGCACCAAACTAAAGCTAGAGATTGATAGTGCTGCCCTGAAGAGGGGAGGTATAAATTACCCAAATAGTCCTTGTCACCAGAGTGGCATGGTTTGCCTGGTGAGAGGGGCAGAGATCAAGACCAGCCTGTAACTAAAAGCCAATCTCCAGGAAACTTCCTCAAGGTGCTAAAGGTGAAGTGATCCTTCATATCAACTTCCCTCAGGGCAAGATTTCCAGGTGAAATTCAGTTATAAATCTGATCAGGTCTATAATCCCATCACAACTTTCTTTGGCACATTTGGGATACAAAGGACAAATTATTTTAAAAAGGAAGCTTATAAGGATGTTCCCCTATATGTCTTTGTTACAAGAAGATGTTCAGAGTCCTTTGTTGGATAACTTCCTGTCAAGCAATGGTTTGTATCTAGAAATACAACCTGATTCCCTGAGATGGGGTGTGTGTGGGGGGAGTGGTTAATCATTACATCATTGTTAGAATTTTCAGGGATCTTTTGGTGATCTTTCCTGAGGATCTTCCAAGCAACGTCGATCAATGTAATGTTTTCATATTCTTGACTTTCTAAATGTCTGAGCACATTGTCATAGAGTCTGGAAATGTCAGCAATGGCAGAATCTAATTTGATATATGTATATGTTGTTGATACCAGAAGACCAGTGATCAGAGACAGGAGGCAATTTCCTCCAAGCCACGTGCCCTGGTATGTGGGTAATGAAGCCACTTAATTACACTCTTAAATGACTAAGCAACATAATTAAATATGTTGGTGTTATTGAAATTCTACCCCTCTCCCAAGACTCCTATATCCCCTAATAATAGGAAGGATTATATGTGTATGGCCTATACACTGTAGAAGGCATAAAAAAATGTAGCTACTGTCTACATATACTGCATACAGCACACATGCACTGTACATGTAACTACAGTGTAAAGCCACTCTTTTGTTCTTGGATCCTTTGTCCCTTCCATTCTGAACTCTTTTTTCTCAATTCCATCCTTCTCACCTTTCCTTCCTTATCCCTCCTATCTTCCTTTCAAAGCCAGTGCCCTAGGACATCTTCTGTACCAGCTTTCACGAAGTCACACCCACCTAAGTTTACTGTTTCTGACACCCACACTTCTGACTGTAGTCCTCCCAGCCTGTCCCAGTTTAGTTAGTCTGGTCTCTGCTCTCTGGATCTCTCACTTTCCCTGAAAAGCTGTATCATGAGTGTGTCTGGATGGTGTATTTGACATTATGTGAATAAGTACCCCAACCCAGCAAAACATAACAAAGCCAACACAGATCTTAGCAAGATCTTATAATGCTTCACTAAAAAATGTGCTTGATTAGAGGTATTTGGATATCTAAGTGGGCTTGGGAGAGGCTGTTCTGGAGAAAAGCCTTAAGGAGCTCTTCAGAGACCGCTCTCTGGGTCAACCCTACTCTTCCTGTGCACTGACCACCTAGGATTGGGTTGAAAGGGGAAGGTCATTGAGAAGACTCAGGTGGTCATCATAATTTACAAGGTCTTACATTGATTCTCAACTTTAGCTGCACGTTAGAATTAGCTGGAGGATTTAACCAATACTAAAGCCCAGATCACATTCCAGGCCAATTAAATCAGAAGCTCTGAGAGCGAAACACAAGTGTCAGTACTTTTAAAGCTTTCCTAGGTGACTGCATGTCAACTATAGACAGAAGCTACTCTTTGTAATTCACAATAACAGAAAAGAAAGAGGAAGAGAATGAGAGAATACCAATAATGTAATTGCCATGCACTGATCAAATTCTGGGCTATGGGCTAAGCACTTTATAAGACGATAAAACTTTATTTTCTTTAATATTTGTAACAATTTTATGAGATTGGTAATAATAGCCTCATTTTAGAGGTGAGGAAAGTGAGGATCAAAAAAAAAAGGAAGTTAAATAAGTTAGTCAGGGTCATACATCTGTCAAGAGGCAGAACTCAGTAAACAACAACAAACATAACTAATGGGTCTATTTGATTCCAAAGATGATGAAATCTTGGGAATCCCCTGGTGGTCCAGTGGTTAGGACTCTATGCTTCCACTGCTGGGAGGCCCTGGTTTGATCCCTGATTGGGAAACTAAGATCCCACAAGCCGTATACTGTGGCAAAAAAAAAAAAAAAAAAAATGAGATACTAAATAATTTTTAAAGAAAGATGATGTAATCTTAACTCCCATTTCCATACCTTGTTCTTTCTCTCTTCTTGTCAGTCTGCTGCTCTTGAAGGATGCTGAAGAAATGACCACAGGGGTAGGAGGCAGACTGATAAAACTACTCAGCTGCAGACAATGTGTGACCATTCATAACAAAGAAAGACAACTCAGAGGACAAAACCAAAAGCACACAGGACAGAGCTGAGGACCACGGAGGGTTATTCCAGGTTGGAATCTAATCAAGGATTCCCTCTGATTTTGCCAGGCTGGATTTCAAAACGGCTTGTATTGTCAACTCCTTCAATTTCCCCCTTATTTGGGTTGGAATGTCCATACTTATTTTCCTAACCATTTTATGCTAGGAGTATTTAGAGATGATAACAGGTCTCTTTAGTTTCACAGGCCCATGGATGGAGAGAAATGACATTTAATGGGGTACATTTAGAAGCCTCATCCATACTTAATTTAGGTGACGAAATTTTGGACAGTTGAGCTGATGAGATTTAGATGAGATTTTGAACTTTGATACTGTAATGGCATGAGATCCTTGGGGACCTTGGGAGGTTGTAAATGTATTTTTCATATTGGGTAGGCAGAAGATATGAGGACCACAGGGCAGAATGTGGTAGGCAGAATTCTATGATGCTGTCATGATTCCTGTCCCCCGGTGTTTCTCCCATGATTATATCACATGGCAAAGGAAGTTTTCATATGTAATTAAGGTTACTAATCAGTTAAAATTAAAATAAGGACATTATCTGGGTCAGCCCAACTTAATCACATGAATCCTTTAAAAGAGCAAAGTTCTTTCCAATGAGAGAGTCTCTCTGTTGTTGAGCTAGAGGGAGCTATTGGGTAAGGAGCCAAGGGTGACCTAAAGGAACTGAGAACACTCCACTGTCAGACAGATTATGCAATTTTTAACCACAGAAAATGATCATACCTAAATTAATACAGCAGAAAGTATATTACAGCTTTAAAAAAAGTCACTGTAGTAGCTGTACAGGGAGGCTGACTTGAGGGTGGTAAAAAAAAAACCATCTGGCAACCCAACTGCACCTTAAGCACAGGTGACCCTAGAGGAATCTGGAGCTGGTGGTAAACTGAAGCTAATAAGAGCAGCAACACATCCCAATCTTAGATCATCTGTTAACCAGCTTGATATTCTCCACGTTAGCAACCTAATAGAAGAGGCATGCTCATTTCTAGACCTCAGTCCTCTTTACCTCAGGCCCCTCTGTTCTACACATCATGCTCAGAAAACAGTGAGATATCATGAGACCAACAAAGATCAAGGAAAAATAATTCACTCTCAAGATACAAAGCATTCAACAGACCAGACTCAGAAGTGACCTGAGAAGGAAGCAGAGAAGGAATTTTAAATAACTATGATTAAAATGTTAAAAGCTCATGAACAGGACAGGGAATATGAATTAAAAGAAACTGTAGATGCTTCCTGCCCTCTTTGTCTCCATGAGGGCCAGCAAAGCAATCTATAAAATCTCATCCCATTCTCAACTTTTCAGTTGAACTATTTTATACACTTGAGTCGGATAATGTTCTAATGATAGTTGATTTAGTATTTTAATTTCTTAGAATGTCTTGTATATCTGGCCTATGACCTAGATCACTACTGAAGTTTTACACATTTAAACATCCTGTTACTCAAAGATACTTTGTCTACTGTGTGACAATGATTCTCAAATGTTCATTTGCTAAAGAATCACCCCTTGGTAGATTGAATAATAGCACTGCCCTCTGCAAAGATGTCCATGTCCTTAGCCCTGGAACCTGGGAATATCACCTTATATGATAAAAGGGACTTTGCAAATGTAATTAAAGTCAGAATCTTGAGATGGGGAGATTATTTTGTATTCTCCAGGTTGGGGCCTTTGTAATCACAGGGTCCTTATAAGAGGGAAACAAGAGATCAGAGAGGAAGTAAGAGATGGGACAAGAAAAGCAAGGGGTTGGAGTGATGGAAGGAAGGGATAATGAATGAGGGAATGGAGGTGGTCTCCAGAAGCTAGGAGAAAATTCATTCTCTGATAGAGCCCACAAAACCTCTGATACCTTGATTTTAGCCCAGTGAAATTCATTTCCAGAACAGTAAGAGAATACATTCGAGTTGTTTTTAGCACTAAATTTGCAGTAACTTGTGTTACAGTAGCAATAGGAAACTAATTCATATCCAGAGCTTGGTAAAATAGAAACTGCAAAGTAGCACTTCTAAAGATTCTGAATGAGTTGTTCAGGAATCTGAGTTTTCAATAAGCACCTTGGTGCTTGTGATGCTGTTGATCTGTAAAATAAGTTTAAGAAACATTACACAGTTCTATACAAATGCCACGTATTTTTATTACGAGCTAAGAGAATTCAGGCTTTTTTTTTTTCATTTCGTAAGTTTTTTGGTTTTGTTTTGTTTTTTTTTGCGGTACGTGGGCCCCTCACTGTTGTGGCCTCTCCCGTGGCGGAGCACAGGCTCCGGACGCGCAGGCTCAGCGGCCCTGGCTCACGGGCCCAGCCGCTCCGCGGCCTGTGGGATCTTCCCGGACCGGGGCACGAACCTGCGTCCCCTGCATTGGCAGGTGGACTCTCAACCACTGCGCCACCAGGGAAGCCCCTAGTAATTTCTTTGTACATCAACTTGACACATGGTGAAATAATTTATCTTTTAAGATGCTATTTTATGTTTTCTCCCCCCAAAAAGGAAATTATAGAACTCAAAACTATTACTAGTTCTGCTCTTAACATTAACAAATTTAACAAGGAAAATCTTTTTTCCCTCTAGATGAACATTTTTTAATCTGATAATGTTAACTTAACAGCCTGATTCATCTTCTCCATCTCATTCAGGAACATGCAGAAGGGGCCAACTATAGACACATTTAGTGTTTCCTAAGATTAATTTCATGCTAATGTATAACACCAGGTACTGTTAAATTTCTATCTGTTTTTCTTGTTGGTTTGTTTTGTTCTGTTTTTCTTCATGAACTTCCCCATATGTTCCTCCGAATGACTTTGCCTTTTTTAATAACCGTTTGTCAAATATAGATACATTTTAAAAAATTTCCAGTTCAAAAATGACAGCCTGTAGCAACCCCGTGGACCAGTCCAGAATGGCCCAGTGGGGTCAGGCAACTTTCAGAAACTCCTGATGAGCTTGCTGGGGCTCTCCTAGGCCTTCAAAATGCTTTATTCTGAACAGTAAGACTTCATTAAAAGATTTCACATTTGTGTGGCAAAGACCAAGTACAGAGGAGCAGGGATAAAATGAGCAGTTACATTGGAGGAAGAAGGTTTGAGCCTTCTTAGAAAGGATTTTTTTTGTGTGCTACTTTTATTTCCATGGGCATTGAGACAGAGAGTCTCACATATCCACTCAGTGGCCTGCCACCTTGTCCTCTTGGAAAGATTTCCCTTATACACCCTCACCATTCAATGCATATGTAAAAAAAAAAAAAAATTAGAGTCAAAATACAGATTATTCCTGAAAAGAGTAAAGTATTGGCTTCCATAGCTTGGATTCTGGATCAGCCTCTCTCACCAGAACCCACATCTATATTTTCCAAACAACTGCTTTGGAGAAATTTAGACTGGGCTTTAATTTAAAACTGGGCTTCAAGAAATTTTCTATCTTTTATACACAAAGAAAGGGCTAGATAGATGAATAGTTACCACCAGAGGTACAGGAATTACAGAAATCTGATGGCTGTTCTGAATATTCAGATAGGATCTATCTCTCCTGTAGCCTCTTCTCTACTTTGTTCAAATCTCTGATTCACACTATATCGCACTTACCTGTGTGTGACTCTCCTTAGACTAAGATCTTGGAAAAGCAATTGAAATTCATTTCCAACTTTGCATCATCAGTACCTAAGGGCCAGAGTGGTCTGCAGTGATTAATTGTTAATATCCCCTTTACTTTTGGGTGCCTGGGAGATGATGCTAAATGATGTCACACAGGATGTTATGATGGTACTCAAGGATAGTACAGATTAAATTTCTGCTCAGACATCAACCGGAAGTATGTTTTTCAAAACAAAGGAGTTCTTTGTAATTTGCATCACTAACCTCAAATATTCTTCACTGATGCAGCGATTCAACACACAGACCCAAAACTCAGACTAGAGAGAGAACTAAAGAGCCAAGCAGGCTGTCCGAAGACAGCTCTGGCACCATGAAAAAATGCAAGCAATCAACAATTTTTAGAGTATGATGAAAGATGCAAGGCCTCATAAGAATCAATGGATAGAGACTTGATTTGAAAATGAATTTTGAGCATTTGCCTATGCAAAGAACAGGCACTTTCTTTAGCGAGCAGTCACTTCTAATTCACGAGTGTCTTTTTTCTAAATTAAATGAGATGAGGTGAAACAGAAAGGTGCACACAGAGGAGAATCAGCAGAACTCACTAACACTTGACACCAATCAATCAAAAAGTAATTCCAGCCAAGAATACTAATATGGTGGGGGATAGGCAGAAAATGTTTGCTTCTCTTTCTCCTGCGAACCTTCCAGACTCTTCATCCCTTGACCAAAGTCTCTCCTGGTAAAAAACATTAACTATTCTGATTGGTCAGAATCAAAATCATTCCTAGGACCCCACTGGGGGTCCATGCCCTCATGACAAGCTCTGAACTTTTAATTTTCACATCCAATACTTAGTTATAAAGGGTACTTTTGTGCTTTCTGTTGCTTCTTGAAAAGCACATCTGGGAAAGTTCTCCTAATTGACAAGGGGAGACTCTCCTGCTGTGTCTCTGATCAGTCTGTAATCTGTAGGTAAACCAAACCAGTGAGTCCTTCTCTGTAGACAGTAACTTGTTAATTTGTAATTGTTCTCACAGTCTGCCTCTTGTATTCATAAGAATTCTGGCTTCTAGATTTAGATTTGGGGAAGAAGTAGAAAGGGCCACATGAACCTAGGACCTATAATATTTGACAGAGATTCTTAGACTACCAAAACCATTTTCCTCTAAATTAACTGTATTTTCCCCAGCTTTATTGAGATATAATTGATATACAACATTGTGTAAGTTTAAGGTATACAAAGTGGTGATTTGATATATGTACATATTACAACATTATTACTTCAATAACACATCCATTACCTCACATTTTTACAGTGTGTGTCTGTATGTGTGTGGTGAGATCTACTCTTAGAAAATTTCAATTATATAATAAATATTGTTAACTTTAGTCACCATGCTGAGTATTAGATTCCCCAGATCTAACATCCAAGTTGCAAATGGCAGGGTTTCCTTTTTATTAGGCTGAATAATATTCCATTATATATACACATATATATCACCTTTTCTTTATCGGCTCATGGGTCTAGCCTCTCCATGGCATGTGGGATCTTCCCGGGGCACGAACCCGTGTCCCCTGCATCGGCAGGCGGACTCTCAACCACTGTGCCACCAGGGAAGCCCAAGATAGTGTTCTTTATTTCCTTTAGATATATACCCAGAAGTGGGATTTCTGGATCATATAGTAGCCATATTTTTCATTTTTTAGAGGAAATTCTATACTCTTTTCCATAATGTTTGACCAATTTACATTTCCACCAAGAGTACAGTTCACAAAGGTTCAGTTTCCTCCACATCCTTTTCCTCTTCTCTTTTTCATAATAGCCATTCTAATAGGTATGAGGTAATACCTCATTGTGGTTTTGATTTGCATTTCTCTGATGATTAGTGATGTTGAGCAGCTTTTCATGTACCTGTTGGCCATCTGTATGTCTTCTTTATAAAAATGTCCATTCAGATTCTCTGCCCATTTAAAAAATCATATATTATTACTATTTTGCTATTGAGTTGTATGAATTCCTTATATATTTTTAATATTAACCACTTACTGATATATGATTTGCAAATATTTTCCCATTCCATAGGTTGATGTTTCTGTTGCTGTGCAGAAATTTTTTAGCTTGCTGTAGTCCTGTTTGTTTATTTTTGCAATTCTTCTTGCCAAGACCAATGTCAAGGAACACTTCCTCTGTATTTTCTTCTAGGAACATTATGGTTTCAGGTCTTATATTTAAGTCTTTAATACATTTTAAATTAATTTTTGTGAGTGACATAAAATGGGGTCTAGTTTCATTCTTTTGCATGTAAACATCCAGTTTTCCCAACACCATTTATTGAAAAGACTATCTTTTCCTCATTGAATATTCTTGACTCCCTTGTCAAATATTAGTTGACTGTATATGCATGGATTTATTTCTGGGCTCTCTATTCTATTTCATTGGTTTGTGTGTCTGTTTATATTCTTGTGTGTGTTTTGATTACTATAACTTTGTAGTATAGATTGAAATCAGAAAATGTGATGCCTCCAGCTTTATTCTTCTTTCTCAAAATTGCTTAGGCTATTCAGGATCTTTTGTGGTTCCATACTAATTTTAGGATACTTTTTTCTACTCCTGTGAACAATGCTATTGGAGTTTTGGTAGGGACTGCACTGAATATGTAGATATCTTTGGGTAGAATCGACATTTCAACAATATTACTTCTGATCCATGAACACGGAATATCCTCCCATTTATTTGTGTCTTCTTCAATCTCTTTCATCAAAGTGTTGTAGTTTTCAGTATACAGATCTTTCCTTGGTTAAATTTATTCCTAAGTATTTTGTTCTTTTTTTTTTTTTTTTTTTTTCGGTATGTAGGCCTCTCACTGTTGTGGCCTCTCCCGTTGCGGAGCACAGGCTCCGGACGCGCAGGCTCAGCGGCCATGGCTCACGGGCCCAGTCGCTCCGCGGCACGTGGGATCCTCCCGGACCGGGGCATGAACCCGCGTCCCCTGCATCGGCAGGCGGACTCTCAACCACTGCGCCACCAGGGAAGCCCAAGTATTTTGTTCTTTTTGATGCTATTGTTAATGAGGTATTGTCTTTCAGATATTTCATTGTTAGTGTGTTGAAATGCAACTTATTTCATGTTGATTTTGTATCCTGTGACTTTACTGAATTCATTTATTAGTTCTAACAATTTTTTGGTGGGGTCTTTAGGGTTTTCTGTGTATTAGGTCTTGTCATCTACAGAGACAGTTTTACTTTTTCCTTTCCAGTTTGGTTGTCTTTTGTTTCTTTCTCTTGCCTAATTTTTCTGGCTGGGACTTCTAGTAATATGTTGAATAGGAGTGGTGAGAATGAAAATCTTTGTCTTGTTCTTGATCTTCAAAGAGAAACTTTTAGCTTTTCACTGTTGAGTATGATATTAGTTGTGGGTTTGTCATATACGGCCTTTCTTTTACTGAGATTTGTTCCTTCTATACCTATTAAATTGAGAACTTTTATCATGTAAGAGTGTTGAATTTTGTCAAATGCATTTTCTGTATCTATTGAGGGGATCATATTTTTTTTAATTGAAGTATAGTTGATTTACAATATTGTGTTACTTTCAGGGGTATAGCAAAATTACATATATATATATTCAGATTCTTTTCCATTATAGATTATTACAAGATACTGACTATAGTTCCCTGTGCTATACAGTCAATCCTTGTTGCTTATCTATTCTATGTATAGTAGCTTGTATCTGTTAATCCTATACTCCTAATTTATCACTACCAATCTCCCTAGAGGATCATATGATTTTTATCCTTCATTCTATTATTGTGGTGGTGTAGCATATTTATTGATTTGCATATGTTGAAACATGCTTGCATTCCAGGGATACATCCCACTTTATCATGGTATATAATCCTTTTAATGTGGTGTTGAATTTAATTTGCTAGAATTTTGTTGAGGATTTTTGTGTCAGTATTCATCTGGGGTATTGGCTTGTACTTTTCTTTTCTCATAGTGTCCTCATCTGGCTTAGGTATCAGGGTAATACTACCTTCATAAAATGAGTGTAGACACATTCTTGCCTCTTCAATGTTTTGGAAGAGTTTGAAAAGAATTTGTATTAATTTTTCTTTAAGTGTTTGGTTGAATTCACCAGTGAAATCATTTGGTCCTTGTCTTTTCTTCGTTGGGAAGTTTTATTTTCTGTATTCTTAATGCTCTGGCATCTGGGGCTTCACTAACTGAAGAGGGACTGCCCCTCCCAGGTTAGCTAAATTCCGAAAGATAGCAAGTCATTCATCCAGTAGTTCACTGTTCATATGTAAATTAACCAATCCAAAGCCTATATTTTCTCCCCCCCCACCTCCTTTATTGGGCTCCCACATTCTGGGGCAATATTCCCCTGCACTAATCACCTCAGTACAAGTATCAGACAACTAGGGACAGCCTATGTGCCCCAGAGCCTGATGAAATTATTCAAACTAGCTAATCTTATGCCTGCTTAACCTCTTTTATCTATTCCGTGGAAACCACAGAAAACTTCTTGCTCACATTTTCTTCTTACACCCTATGATTCTTGACTAACCCTGCTGCCTTCCCACATGGCCTCAAGTGGTATAGCCTGCCTTCTCTTGGGCACAATGAGTAACAAACTATCTTTTCAATGGCGATCATCTCCTGATCCATTGGCTTCATCATACCTGAGTGATACTAAGACCTACATTTTAAAACATCCTCACGTTTCTTCTTACTGGCAGAGTCTTCCTCCTATTATAGAAGCTGATAATGACATTTATTCTCTTTTTCAATTTCCTTGCAGTTAGTGTAGCCATGGGATCCAGTTCTGGTCAATGAAACAAAAGAAGTCTTTTACAAGGCTTCTGGAAATTATATTCCTTCTAAATAAAGGTCAAGAGATTCTCAAAGAAAGCTCTTTTCTGCTCTCTTTAGGTTTAGACTTTGGACACAATTGTGTTCGGATGTGGTGCTTGGAGGTGAGGCTGTCCCCTTGAAACCAGGAAACAACACATCTCCAGATGAAAGCCAACACACTGAGGACTGTGCCAGAGGCAGGAAGGAAAGAGTGTTGGTCCCAGAAGTCAGTATCAAGTCTTTACACATTTGTACCAAGTATAGCCTATCTCTAGATGACTTTTATGTAAGACAGTACATTCCTTACCATTTAAGTCAGTTTTAGTAGTATGTTCTGCAACTTGTACCCAATGACATCCTAAATGGTACCATCTGCTTTCAGGATGATTATAGGGCTCTCCACAAGATTATTAAAGTAGTATTTATTTCTCAGTTGGCTTTTAATCTTTGTGTGTTTTCCCCCATGAAACAGAACCACGGAAAGTCTAGAAGGTAAAAGGACACTGAACACCTAATACAATATTTAGTTGTTCGGGTAAGCTGTGACAAAGTGAGAGAATGGCATGGACATATATACACTACCAAAAGTAAAATAGATAGCTAGTGGGAAGCAGCCGCACAGCACAGGGAGATCAGCTCGGTGCTTTGTGACCACCTAGAGGGGTGGGATAGAGAGGGTGGGAGGGAGGGAGATGCAAGAGGGAAGAGATATGGGAACATATGTATATGTGTAACTGATTCACTTTGTTATAAAGCAGAAACTAACACACCATTGTAAAGCAATTATACTCCAATAAAGATGTTACAAAAAAAAAATTTAGTTGTCCACAAGAAAACTTCCTTATAAGTTCCTTGCTTAGGAAGAATTAGAAATTTTAAGAGAATACAAAGAAAAACATTTATGGCTTATTGTAGATGACTATGTAGTTATCTATATCATATTATATAAAGTTCTCTTTATATCTCATGCTTTAATAAGTATCAATAAATACTTTTCTTGTCTTCATAAATGTGCAAGTTAAAAATGCCTCAAGCCAAAAGTAAACTTAGATGTATGGAATAGAGAGGTAGCTATTGTACGGTGGTTAAAACCAAGGTCCCTGGAGGCATGCTGTCTCAATTTATAATCGTGGTTTAACATCTTACTATGTGTATCATAATGGGAAAGGAACAACTCAAATTGCCTCCGTTTTCTAATTTTTAAATGGGCTGATAACAATAGTATGTGTAGTAGTTGTGGTTATATATATATTATATATATATAAAATGTCCTATAGACAATCAGTTATATTTTCACCTGATATAATTTCATCTGTTTTTTGCCCAGTTCATCAAACCAAGATCAGACCCTTCAAGAAATGTCGGTAAAGTTCATATATTCCAGAAATATAGTTCTATTAGTCTAATCCTTATATTTTGTACGTACTAACTTGATCTTTTACCTCACAGCTTAATTGTTTCAAGCAAGAGTATTTCTATCAACTCCAGAAGCTCAGTAATTTGGGTAGATAATGTTTTCCCTTTTTGTCTTATTTAATGTCAAAAATATTCTCTGCACTGAATTCCAGCTCAGGGAGAAATAAAAGATGAAAACTTAGTGGAATAGCATGAATACACCAGTCTCCTGGGAATCACTGCTGCACATTTTCAGCAAATTTCCTTACAATAAAGTCAACCTCTAAATCATTGTCTTTTTACCTATTATATCACCTTAGAGAATCCATGACTATGTGGCCATTACTATTACTAAGCATCTACAATACATCAAATACTCTACAAGGTGTTTGATCTACATTAGTTGATCCTACAAAAAGCTCATGTGGTACATGAGGTTCAGGGGAATCAAGCCAGTTGTCCAAGGTCTTATAGCTAGTAAGTGGTAGAGCTAGGATTAGAACTAAAGACTATTTTTGTCCCCAATCGTTTTCCATCCATGAAACCCTGCTAACTTCCAGAGGATAAAATAGTCTTAAAATGATTTTTTGGTGATTTTTTTTTGTGGTAAAATACATATAACATAAAATTTACCATTAGTGACATTTAGTACATTTACTATGTTGTACAACCGTAATCACATCTAGTTCAAGAATGTTTTCATTACCCCCAAAGGAAACCTGATACTCATTAAGCAGCCTCTCCCCATTTCCCCTTCCCCCCTGCCACTGAAAACCACTAATCTTCCTTCTGTTACTAGGAGTGTTGCTATTTTAGATATTCCATATAAATGGAATCATACAATTATTTAATGGCCTTCAAAAATTTTAAATATAGAAAGTATATAAAACCAAATTATTGAACTTTATCTTATAATGGGAAAATTTGTAGATTAATTAATACAATAATTTTGATCTTAATAAAATAATTTTGATCTTGGGATCTTTGCTTCATTTATATCATGGGAACTATTGCCGGAAGAGTCTAGGGTTAAGAATAAAGAGGTTTAGATCTATGGCCTATCTCAGTGATTTGCTGACTTCGTGATGCTAGGGAATTAATTGAAGATAACATTCTGGGTCTACAGAGTGGTCAGTCTACACCATCTTGAGGTCCAGTCTTAGAATGTTCCTCCCTTGCAGGCTGTGTTTTAGGAACAAGTCTTAACTCAGGTAGCAGCAGCTGGGTAGCACAATCCCTATTGTCCTAAGAATCAGGTCTATTTCTATAAATAATATTCAAAGTAAAAACAAAGAGGTGACTAATTACATCATACGATTTTAAAGTCATCATCACACCTAGTGCCACCCCAATATAGTCTCAGTCAGATTTTCCATTTGACTATTAAACTCACCTTTTGAATAAATGTGTTGCTTCCAAGAGGTCACTGCTGAACTGCATACATCTCATCTAGTTGCTAAGATGCTCTTAAACTTTGTGTGCTGTGAAAATACCATTTTGAGCTGAGTGTTTGTATCACAGCACCATGTTCTGCTTTTCCCAGGAGGAATCAGTGTGATTTTCCTACCTGACTTGCCAAGCATCTCCAGTAAACATTCCAGCCGCTACTGGATCAAGTCAGTTTGTGATGCCCATTAGACCTGGTTTGTGTTGCTCTTCTTCACGGTGGCCAGTTACAAAGCCAGGGTCTCAGCTTCTCACGACTCTGGTGTCATCCATTCTGGTTTCCTTTCTTTGCCTGCTGGTGGCTGATACTGGAGAAACTGTAGCAAGGCATTTAAGTGCTGAGGCTGCGACCTCACTTCTCTAAACTTCTGTTTCCTTACTTGCGCACTGTATAAAGAAGAATGTTTGTTGTCACGCGGATCTGGAAATATGCAGCTCATCCCACGAAGATGTGTATCAAAATGGCCAATGTAACATGGGTTTTGGTGTTTAAACTGACATCCAGGGTAGATTGGGCTGGAAAAAGTTTTGTACATCGTATTCTACAAGGAATGTTTGAGAATATGAAAAAGAAATAGGAGGCAGTAATAGCTAACATTCACAGCACATGGAAGAGAGAGGAGTTATCATCCACATTTAATGATGAGAAAAACAAAGGATAGCAAGTTTAACCAGTCCAAGGTCACAGAGCAAGTCAATGACAGGGCTGGGATTTGGTCTGAGGCAGCTTATCTGCAAAGTTTGCTAAGCATATCTCTATATTTCCTGAACAATTCATCCAGAAAAGAATTTCAATGAAGTTTATTTTATTGTCAATGGTAGAACTAGGTCCAATGAGAGTCAATAAGGAGGTTAATTTCTGCATGTTCTAACAATATTAGCAATGAAACTGTGATATCCCATGAGGAAATAAATTCTGAAGCAATGCACATGTTCAAGCAGAGGTTGCAGCATAATCTTTGAGGACGTACAGTTAAAAGCGTTTCTTCACTGAAAATGGCTGGTGAGGTTTGATGAATCCTGGGTTTCTTTCTAAGATTCCATGAATGTAGACCTCAGTATTCTAGAATAGATCTGCCACTTTCTGCACAACTCCAGCTTGTCCAGCACATGGCTGGATCCCTCATACACATCAATTCTAATCTTCAACATAGTCCTGAAAATAGCTGCGCTTATCCCGATTTTACAGAGGGAGACATTGGTCTCAGATACATACTCAATTAGTAAACGATTGGTATTTTCACAGGCCTTCTAATTCCCAACCTTCTGTTCTTTAAAAGCCACTTTTGTGTAATAGTGGGATTCCTCAACAATAACCAAAAAATGAGGTATCTGTGCATGAGTACTTACCTGATTCATTCCTTACTGTGTTCTCTTTTTTTTTTTTTTTTTTCAGTACGTGGGCCTCTCACTGTTGTGGCCTCTCCCGTTGCGGAGCACAGGCTCCGGACGCACAGGCTCAGCGGCCATGGCTCACGGGCCCAGCCGCTCTGCGGTATGTGGGATCTTCCTGGACCGGGGCACGAACCCGTGTCCCCTGCATCGGCAGGCAGACTCTTAACCACTGCGCCACCAGGGAAGCCCTGTGTTCTCTTTAATTGTTATAATATTAATGTACATGAGGGTGGTGACAGCATTCATAATTATAATCTGAATGCCACCTTAATTGGCTTTTATTGCTGCTTGGGAATGAATCAGGACTCTAAATGGAATATTTAAGTTGAAATGTCATTTTCAATACTTAATACAATCCAATTAGGATTTTATTGATTAATTAGTGTCTACATGAAGCATTTTATTTTTCTAAAGGCCAGTAATGCTCCTGACTGTTCCTTAAATGTTAACATATGCAGATAATTATAACTGCATCATACTTGCTGCTTACACTGTTTGAATTATTTGCTGTTATCAAGGTTTCAGATTCAAGTAAAGCAATCTTTTAAAATAAAAATGATCTTTAAATAAAGTAATCATCATAGAAAATCTCTCTTAAACACCCATTAATTTGACTATAAACATGCTAGCACCCTTCTACACAGAAGTTCATTTGTAAATGCTTTAGAGGTAACAAAGAGGGGCTGGATGAAAAGGGAGACCCTATAGCCAATGGAGATCGCTGAAACATAGCAGTGTTTTAAGGTCAAATGTATTGCTTAAGGAATTTCAAATCTCAAATTACGGTATAGCAGCATGAATGAGAAACCCAGGTTTAAAACTCAGACCAAGTATATCCAACAAGTGGTGTTTGATCAAATCCTGTTTCAAGTGTCACTTAACAACTATTTGCTATCACCTCCTATTTCTCTGAAACAAGCTGACTTGAGATTTGAAGATACTCAGACACTTGGTGCCTGAAGAAATGTGATTAAATGGAAGAAATTAGGAATAGGCAAAAATGTGTTTAGCAATTTCTGTTTGTTGGGCCGATGCCTATCTGTACTAGGTCAATGACTTTATCATGAATGGAAAGACCAGCAAAAAATAGGTATGTATTTTTATCAAGTGAATTAAAAGAATCATGTATCTGTGACACACATATAAGTCTCAAATTATATTCTGAAGGGACTTAAATTACTGATAATTTGGAAATATTTTGTAGTTGTATTAAAAATAAATACTGAGCATTTATCTATGGGAAAATATTTTGCTGATTTCACACATATTTGTGAAAATGAATATCTCCCTGTTATCTATATGCCAGGGACTGTACCACATGCTATTCAGATTTCACAAATTACTGCATAAAGTAGTGTAATTATCCTCATTTTACATACCAAGATGATAACTAACTTAGACAAGGTTAAGTAACTTGCTTGAAATCATTCTCTTGTGTCTAAAGAGCAAAGTCTGGTCTTATTAGAACTACCTAATAATAATAATAATAATAGCAAATGTCCTGGGCCATGCCTTTCCAGTTGAAATTGAGTCTTTGACAGTGGGACCAAGGCATCTACAGTGTATTAGTCAGAACCGTGCACCTGATTTGGTCTCACCCCCAAAGATTCCGATATAAGTATAAAATATTCTGGTATACATATAAAAGATTCCTGTGTAAATAAGTAAATAAATAAATATATATACTTACACACACACCTATATATGAGTCATATAGATATAAAATTCCTGCATATACATAAAAATTCTGCCTATATATATAAAAAGATTTCTGTATGTACATAAAAGATTCTGATCTCCTGAAAATGTGTACATAAAAGATTTATATCAGAAAAATTGGCTCGCACAAGCATGGTGGCTGAGAAGTCACAAGATCTGTAGTCAGCAATTTGGAGACTCGGAGAGCGAGTGGTCCAAGTTTTAGTCCACAAGCCAGTACGACAGGGACCCAAGAAGAGTCAATGTTTCCATTTGTGTCAGAAGGCAGGAAAAGATCCATGTCCCAGCTCAAAGCAGTTAGGCAGGAGGACTTCACTCTTACTCATGGGAGGGTCAGCCTTTTTGTTCTGTAGAGGCCTTCAATTGCTCTTTGTTTGTTTGTTCGTTTTTACTATTTATTCCAATATCTTTTAAAAAAAATTTATTGAAGTATAGTTGATTTACAAAATTGTATTAGTTTCTGCTGTACAACAAATTGATTCAGTTTTACATATATATATATATATATATATATATATTATTTTCCCTTATGGTTTGTCACAAGATATTGAATATAATTCCCTGTGCTATACAGTAGGACCTTGTTGTTTATCCATCCTATTTATAATAGTTTGCATCTGCTAATTCCAAACTCCCAATCCACTCCATCCCCCTGGGCAACCGCAAGTCTGTTCTCTGTGTCTGTGAGTCTGTTTCTGCTTTGTAGATAAGTTCATTTGTGTCTTATTTTAGATTCCACATATAAGTGATATCATATGGTGTTTGTCTTTCCCTTCCTGACTTGCTTCACTTAATATGATAATCTCTAGGTCCATCCATATTGCTGCAAATGACATTATTTCATACTTTTTCATTACTGAGTAGTATTCCATTGTATATTGTTTGGACAAGCCTCACTCACAGTAGATAGGGCAATCTCCTTTACTTAGTGCACCGATTCAACTGCTAATCTCATCCAGAAACACCCTCACAGAAACACCTAGAGAAATGTTTGACCAAGTATCTGGGCATCTCATGGTCCAGTTAAGTGGACACATAAAATTAACTATCATGTGCAGTTTTAAAGATTTCTCCAGGTAATTCAGGTACAAAAAAGTGTGAAACCCCTGGAATACCTCTACCATTGTATTCAGTAATTCTGAAATTAGGTTGTATATTAGAAGCACTTGAGGATCTTCAAAAATTACTCATGTCTGGATTCCAACCCTAGAAATTCTGAGTTAATTGGTCTGGTTCTACTGTGCTCTCAGGACTGAAACTGAGGCTATAGCCCTAGTTCTTAAATGTGGCTGGTGGGCCTTCATTCCCAGCCATCAGGCATTGTGGTCTTTCAACTTTTCTCAGATGGCATACCCTTGTGCACCCCATACTGAGAAGTGCCCAAAGATCAAATTACACTAGAGCTTTTAAACGTATGCAAAGACAGTCCTGGTATATCTTGTGTCTACCTCCAGCCTGTTGTAGGGGGAAAGAGCTTTTCCCAAGGGGATCCAGGCCATTACCTTTTTGTACAGGTAAAAGGAAAATATTTATCTTTGTCCTTCAAGCCAATGACATTGGCGCACTAGCAAATTGCTGCTCCAGAGAAATTCAGGAATGGCAGTCATTGTTTCTAAACTGTATTTTACACGTTTTCCACATCAGTACACTTGCTGAATAGAGAAGTTGCACACTGTAGTCTCTGCTTGTGCTGCTTCTACTTTTGCAGCAGCTGTGTTTAGAGAGGATATGTTTAGACACAGGTAGGGAGAGGGGATCAAAGGTATCTGGATCCCACCTATCCTCAAGTACCTTTAGCAGAAAAAAAATGTGTTTTGTGCATGGTAGGCCTTCAACAATTGTGTATTAATCACATCAACCCCCACTTTTGAGCATCTTCCTCATGACAACCATGGTCCAATGTTGTCAGTAGGTGCTGAGTAGGAGATGAATCTCTGCTTTCATAGAAACATCCAAAATGCTACATAGCATAGACAAGCTCCTGTGAAACAAGAAGAGAAAGGACATGGCAGCACATGAGAGCCACAGGGGTGTAGAAAAGAAAGACGCTGTGAAAGTTTTGGGGGGAACTCGGACTGGATTTTCTTTTAGGGTGGGTATGAAGATATGGTAGGGAGAAATGGTGGATAAAACCATGTAGACAGAGAAAAACCTGAGCAAAACTCTGAGATTGGGGAATGAAAGCAAGAGGTGGGCAATGAGGTGACTTACTTCTGGCAGAGAAGTCTGGTGGAGTTGGTCAGACATGGCATGTATATATATTTTCCCAAAGAATAACAGAAACCCGTATTACTCTGTACCTATCTCTTTCATAACACAATTAGTCATTTTTATATTTGTCTGATTATCTTTCATTCAGCTGGAATGCCAGTTTGTTTTGGAAAGGACAGTTTTTTTATTAAAGTGTATATTCTCACTGCTAGTTTAGTATCTAGCATAGAGTAAGTGCCCAACAAACAAAAGTTGGGTGAATGAATGGCTGAATGAATGAATGAATTAAAGAACAACCTAGTGATTAGATGCAAGATGCAAGTGATTTGCTTTTCCTTTTGTATACATCTTGAATGAAAACAATGGCTTAGAAAATATGTCAGTTTCATATCAGTGCTGAGTTTTTTTATCTGTGCTTTCCAGTTATTACTATTAATAGAGCTGGTATATTTGTATATTTGCCACTCATACAGCTTTTATTCTTCAAATTTAAAAAGAGAGCAGAAATGGATAACACTAGATTTTGGGTCAAATTGCAAACGAAACACTTGGTTGGCTTGTAGAAGCTTCTGCCCTTGGAAAGTGAAAAGATGTTTAGTGCAAAATTTAGTTTATGTGTGGTCTGTCTGAATTATAGTATTTCACCTGCTTTGGTTTATTCTACTCTTCTTACCCCCTTATTATAAACTTTCATTCATTTCTCCACCCAAGTGTTGGGTAAATGAAGATTAATAGGACTTCCTCCTCGTGGCACCCCACGGAGGAGTGTATCCATTGTTTATGGCTATTAAGTACTGTATCTTGCAGCCTTGAGAAATGTGCTTATTAGTTTCAGAATTTGTTTTGTTTTGTTTTTATATTCCATAGGGTTTTCTACCTCCACAATCACACCATCTGTGGATAATAACAGTATTACTTCTTCTTTTTCAACATTTATCCTTTTTCTTTTTTCTTTATTGAACTTCTTAGGATGTACATTCCAATGTTGATTTGTAAAGATAAGAAAAGATATCATTGCCTTATTCCTGAACTTTTGGAAAAGTGTTCAAAATTTTACTATTAAATATAATATTCACTGTAGGGTTTCTGTAGATGTCCTTCATGGTATTGAGATAGTTCCCTTTTATTCCTAGTTTTCTGTTTTTATCATGAATGGATGTTGACTTTCAACAAATGCTTTTTCTACATCTATTGAGATGATAACTTTTCTCCTTTATTCAGTTAATGTGATAAATAACATTGATAAATTTTTCTGAAGGTTAAATCAAATCTGACTACCCAGAATAAACCCTACTAGGAAATATAGTATATTATTATTTTTGTACATTGCTGAATTTGTTTGGTAATATTTAAGAAAAAATTATCTTTGTTGTTTATTCAAGAGGGGTGTTAGTCTGTAATTTTCTTTTTCTTTTAATGACTTTCTCAAGTTTTGGTATCAGGATTGTGGTGGCTCAATATCCTTTTAAGAAAAAAAAGAAATCCTAGGGTTTGTTTAGGTACAGTACTATTTCACTTGTAAAAAACCAGTGCCATTGTTTGTGTTTGGTTTGTGGAAAGGTTTTCAGTTATGAATTCACATTATTTACTAAATGTAAGGCTGTTTTAGATGATCTGTTTCATTCTGAGTCAGTTTGGTAATTTGTATTTCTCAGGTAATTTGTCCATTATCTGAATTGTCAATTTTAATTACAAAAAGTTGTGCAAAAACATTACTTATATTACTTTTAATGCCTATAGGATATATAGAGATATTATCTATTTTACTCCTGATTGTAGTAATTTTTTTCTTTCTTTAAAAAAATATTCTAGTCTTTCTTGTCTGAGAATTTTCAATCTTATTAATATTTTTAAATAACAAATTTGGGGATCTATTAATTTTTCTAATTTTTTCTAAGACATTGAATAACATTCCTGTTTTATTATCTTCTTTCTTCCACTTACTTTGGGTTTAAATTGCTTTTCATTTTCAGCTTCTTAGGATAGAAATGTAGAAAATTGATTTTAAACCTTCTTTCTTTTCTAAAATAAGTATTTAAAGTTATTAAGTTTCCTCAAAGTGCTGCTATGACTACATCCTTCAAGTTCTGATATGTAATTTCATTATCATTCGGTTCAAAATATTTTCTAATGTATCTTGCAATTTATTTTTTTACCCAATTATTTTTTGAAGTATACTGCTTAACTTCCAAACATTTTTGGATTTTTCTAAATATGCTATTGACACTAAATTCTAATGTAATTATGTTGTCATCAGAGCTTACATGATAAAATATTTCAATTGTTTCATGGTTTGTTGAGATTTATTTTAGTGGTCCAACATATAATCTATCTTCGTGAAGATTCCATCTGGAATTGAAATAAATTTGCATATGTCGGGGGTACTGTTCTATAAAGGCAAATTATGCCAATTTTGTTAGTAATGTTGTTAAAATCTTCTATATCCTCATTGTTTTTCTATTTTTTGTATTGTTTACTGAGAGATTGGTATTAAAAATGACTTGGAGTTCAGTACCCCACCTTAAACCAATTAAATAATAATCACCAGAAATGAATTCCTCCCAATAATTTTAATGTGTCAACATGGTTGAGAACTACTATTCTAGAGAATAATGAAATTCTAAATGACACTATTTGTTGGCAGAAATCACTTCTATAATTATGTTGCTTAAGCATACACAAACTACAGATTCAAACTTTGCATACTTATAACTTTTGTAGAATTATAAAAACAAATACAAGAATTACTGCAAAATAAAAAACACAACATTTTTTTTTTTTTTAATTTTTTTTTTTTTTTTGTGGTACACGGGCCTCTCACTGTTGTGGCCTCTCCCTTTGCGGAGCTCAGGCTCCGGATGCACAGGCTCAGTGGCCATGGCTCACGGGCCCAGCCGCTCCGCAGCATGTGGGATCTTCCCAGACCGGGGCACGAACCCGTGTCCCCTGCATCGGCAGGCAGATTCTCAACCACTGCGCCACCAGGGAAGCCCAACACAACATTTAAATTAACAACATTACTGTATTGTCTTATGGATTGTGTTTTGCTAAAACAAAATTGCCAGTGTACACTTTAATAGTGGAAAGATGTTGCCTAAGATTCTATTCTATATTTAATTTGTTTTATGTTATGTTTTGAATTCAATAATACTTAATGCAGAGATCTCCTTTTCTATCAATATATTGTACTAATCTGTTTTAAGAGCAGTATTATTGACTGTTTAAAGTTGATCATTCTCTCTCCTTAGCCAAAATTCTGTCAGCAAGTGATTCCTACCTACCAGTATTAATGAATGCTAACTTCAAATTTTAGTAATACTTGATCTCCCTTCCAGGTTATGATGGGTTTTTGGTTTCTTCTTATTGGTTTGTAGAAAAACAAATGTGTTCTTATTCAAAGGCAAGAGCACCATATATGCTGGCAGAGTTGGTCCCTATTTGTGGTGGATTCAGCTCCCCATTGCCATCTTTTCCTTTGCCAATAAATGCATGGCCACTGTGGTGTCTGCTTAAAACCTTCAGAACACTGGCCCTAAAAGGAGATAATATGACACTCATATCTGTGTTTTTTGATCTCCGCCGTTGCAAAATGTCATTTCTTGAGTCTGATTTATAATTTCCACAGAACTGAAAGTCTCATTCAAAATGGTCACTAATCATACAATCATTGTCCTATCAATCAAGAGCTAATGCTTACAAGGAAGAATGGTAACCTTACTGGGCATCAGATGATGATGAAATTCAGGTTTATTTGTCAATGGCAAATTCTGTGCTACTGTCCTTGTCTAAGTATGTGTCCCAAGCATTTGAACAGCCTTGCAGGTACTACATACATCACTTAGTGATTCTGTTAAATTGCTTGTCTAGTTGAAGATAAGTTTGGGATTATAGTGTTGTTAAAATCTGCCTTAATACAATATTATGAAACCATGAACATAAAACTTCTTGCTGTTTAGTTCTTACTTATTTGCTACTTGTTAAACTTGGGCAAGGGTAAAATGGTGTTAAGAGTAAGTTACTGCATCAACTCCTGGTTGAAAACCAGAGAAGCAGAATGACTAGCTTACAATATAAGGAGATTTATTGGAAAGAATTGGCTTACAAGATTGTGGCAGCTGGTTGGATATTCCCTTGAAGGCTGTTGTCTTTGCTTCTGAAACAAGTTTAAAGTTCACCTGACAGGCAGGCAGAAAGGGAAGACAGATGTAAAGTGGCTGACATCAATTACAGCAAGAACTGTAATCCCGAAAGGATGGACTGATATTCTCATCAGTCCTCATTGCCTCTGACCTTAGTGATATGGGTATCCTTCAGAAGCCTAGCCCTTCATCAAAAGCTAAGTACACACAGATGGCCTAGGAGTTGGGGAGTAAAGTATGATCTAAAAAATGGATACAGACCCTAGAATCTTGAGTCAGAATTCTATCATAATGTGGTCATGATATAATCCTGGACATTGTATTATATATTTTATATTACTATTTTTTATAAAAGCAAAACAATTAAAACTATTCTGCTTCAGTTACAGTTGTCATAGCAATTGCAGACCCCAGTTTGAAAAGCAATTGCTTCACATCATTGATATCAAATTAATTCAGACAATAAACCCAATAAGCAATTACAGAGTTCTGGTCTATTATGGGTAAAGTGAACAGGGATGGTGCCGCAGAATTAAATCATAAGCTCTGTTCACAGGGAGCTCCCATAATCCAAGATAAACCATCATGTATTAACAGAAAATTCTGTGGTCTAGTAACATCACAGGATGCAGAGTTTCAGAGAAGCATTCATTTCTGGGGCTTTGCAGAAGCAAACTAGAGTGTCCATCCATCTGCCTTTACTCAATTGCCACTACAACCTAAAGAGAGAGCTGCTTGAATTCATGGCCACTCGCTACTGTTTGTGTGATGAATATCCATTTTGAGGTTCTCCCTATGTTTCATCAGCTGTTGTCAGGGACTATTTGTACACCCCCTTGCTTAAAATTGAAAATGAAACCTGGCATCAAAATGCTTCTGGTAGGTTTTCATGGAGAATAATTAAATATAAAATAAGCCCTTTTTGGTTTTGTTCAGCATGGTTTTGTCTCCATTTGGCATCAATGAGGTCTGACTATTTTCCTGAGTCACTGAGTTCCAGTGGACTTGCTAAGGTGGATTTTTAACATGCCAAACTGCTTCCACCTTCCTTATTAGAAATTTGCCACCTGGCCATAATCATGTTAGAAGGGTGGTTTATCGATGTCTGAGTAAGGGTGTGGATTAAGGACCGAATAGATTGGCTTTTCTTTCTCCAAAGCACCCAGTGTTGAGTTTTCTTATTGTACTCAACACTCTGTAATGTAATTATTTCTAGTACTGAGTGCAAAACCTAACACTTGGTTATAGTTACAAAAAAAACCACCTTGAAACCATAGCAAAAAAACAAACAGCAACAACACATATGACGAAAAAAATGGACAAGTACGAGACCACAACAGAAAATATGTGCCAGAATTAGACAAACTGGGAGGATAGGATTGAGAAAGGATAAAGTTCATATTAAAGAGAGAGGTAAGGAAGGCTGATTTGAGTCTAGGCCGTGCTTCCAGTCCCAAGAAGGTAAGGCAATAGAACCAGTTACAAAGACAACGATGCAGCTCTTTTATGGGTCCTGAAGTGCTTTAAGGCACATTGTGGTTATTTTATTACTAAGTGGGATTAATGTAAGTCATCTCTTCATCTTGGGGAATGAGGAAATTTAGATCAACTCATGTGTGACTGATTTACTCATCTCAAAAGCCACACACATTTCTAATGCTAAGGTCAATGTTCTCATCACCTGTGACACGGAAACAGAAGACTCATGGTCTGCTAGAGGTCTGGTATATATCATTAGAGACCCACACAGGGGAGAAGTGTGAATCAGGGAGCTTTAAATGGTCTCTCTGACTCTTAGATTAAAACATAAAACAAAGGAGAAAACAAACAGGAAAAAAAATGGCCTGGAAATGGGAAATTCCAAAAGGTGAGGCAAATACTCGGGTCAGGGTTCTCCGCAGGAAGGATGCCTGAGTGAGGCTTTCTGACCCAAATCCCCATGATCTGGGGGAAAAAAGTAACAGAGCCTTTTTGTCTGCACTGACAAAGTTAGTGCCATCAGGCGACAGCAGAGACTGGGCAGGGAATGGAGTGAAGGGAGGGGGTGGCAAGAGTCATGTGACCTGAGTCACGGGAGCCAGAGTCCAGCATGGAGTCTCAGCAGATAATGACAATTCTCAGGTTTCCAGTCCCCCTCCAGGAAAGGATCACTCATCCATCACTCATCAGGATGGAGCAGAGATCAGTGTATCTAATCCACAGTTTTGAAAGGTACAACCTAGGGCTAACTATTCCACTACTCCTCTAAATCCAGGTGAGCTGCCAGATGAGAAACCATCTCATCTGGGATGAGATGGGTCATTTCATAAGCATTTTTCTATATAACTGGCAAGGTGTCTCTTGGGTTCCCATTAACTTCAATTCCCCAGATGTCATTTGATATACTCCATAAAACCACATTCTCCCCCCCTACCAGGGCTCTCTAGTATTCTGTGATTTAGTATTCACCCTAGGTACTAAGTACTAGTACTCGGTACTAACCCTAACACTTACTATCCTCTCCCTGCTTGCTGTGACAGATGACAAGTGTTGTCAATGTCCATTGACAGATGAATGGATAAAGAAGATGTGGTACATACATACAATGGGATATTACTCAGCCAGAAAATGGAACGAAATTGGGTCATTTGTAGAGAGGTGGATGGATCTAGAGACTGTTATACAGAGTGAAGTGAATCAGAAAGAGAAAAACAAATAATGCATAGTAACGCTTGTATGTAGATCCTAGAAAAATGGTACAGATGAACCGGTTTGCAGGGCAGAATAGAGACACAGTAGTAAAGAACAAACGTATGGACACCAAGGGGGGAAAGCGGTGGGGGTGGGGTGGGGGGGGTGGAATGAATTTGGAGATTGGGATTGACATGTATACACTAATATGTGTAAAATGGAACTACTAAGAACCTGCTGTATACAAATAAAATTAAATTTAATTAAAAAAAAGAGTTCCTTTAGGATCTTAAGAACTACAATGCAGGAAACACAGATTTAGTTAAACCAAAAGAGTGTTCTGAGAAAAGGGGAAAGTCAGGGGCTTATAAAGGTCTTATAAAGGTCTTTAAAGGTTGTTAAAGTTGCCTGTCAAGAATTGTGATTGACTCTGATGCAAGCCAGGAAATATCTGTCCTTAAGGAATCATGAGTTGTTTTAGGGTAGCGGCCTGATCAGCAGATAGGCTGTCACAAGTTGTTTAGGGTAAGGATCTGATAAGTATTTTGAGTTTCTGGCAGATGTTCTGAATGACTTCATTATGACAATAAGTGATCAAAACGTCAGATTCTATCGAGGCTGAGATGTGCATAAGTCACACTTCCTTAATGGCCTCCCTGTTGCGTTTTAGAGGCTGTCTTAGCAATACCAACTCCATTCTGATTTTCCTCTCACACATGTGAACACTTAAGTGACAGCATCAACTGGTCAGGGGAGACTTACAGACTTAATTTTTCTCCAGTTTCTGCTCAGTCAAGCAGCCTAGCCAAATAAATCTCAGTGATTTATGAGAAGACCAGTGTTTCAGCAGCTCAACTACCCCTCCCTCCACTGGCTGGTGTGGATACTCAAGTTTCATGTTTTTTAGTCTTCCCTAAATGTGGAATTCTAAGGAAAAGCCTGTCCTCATTATGGCTTAGGACCCAAGCAAAGACTGCCCTGTGAGCACGTGCTACCTTCATTCTCCACCCTGAACAAGCACAAAGAGGAGGAAAGGTTGAGCAGGAGAGAATTAGCCTTTACTGACTTCTACGGCATGCCAGGTTCTGTGCTTAATGCTGAGCAATCTATTTGTCTATCAGTCTATCTATCTATCAACTAGCTAGCTAGCTATCATCTGTCTATCTATCATTTATCTATCTATCTATCTATCTATCTATCTATCTATCTATCTATCTAGTCTAACTACCCATCTATTACACTGAACAATTAGGACACTGCTGTAGGTTGTAAGCAGAAAAAAATATTTTTTTCTCTGCTTCATATTTAAAGATATTAAATGTACTCTCTTTTTCTCATCCCTTGAATGACATTTTTGACAGTTCTTAGGTTAATTAACTTAGGTTAATCTTATTAAATAAACACATTGTGAAATCGCTTCATAACTAATTAAAATATTCAATCCAATATACAATCAGAATTATGAACTTCATTTAAATTTGAACCTTATTCCTTCCTCAGTTCAGGTCTTCTGGGAACTGGCACTCTGCAATAAAGAAGAGTGTCAGTCTCTTTGTTTTTCAGCTCCTCCAGGGTTTAGAAGGAAGGATTTGAGGATAGGAGGGAGAAGGAGGCAAGAGACACGGGGTGAGTTTGGCCATGAATTTCCAAAACTGGTGTTGTCTGGTTTTGATAGGAATTTACAGCCTCTTCCTGCTCTTATGTGGTGCTTCAGGGATTCTTCAGCTATTTCTCAGTTTCACATACATTTTTTCTGCAGTTCCCTTAAATCAAGCAATACCTCCCTCATCTGCCCACCCATCATTTTCTTCTCAGTCTTTGTTCCTGGTTGCCCATCCCACTCATGGAATCACCTCATCTTCTCCAACTGCTCACGCAAGACTCCATATCAGCCCTTTTCTGCTGGAATTCTCATAAGGACTCAATGGGCACAGTACTATTTTTATTCCCATTTTCTAGATGAGGAAGCGGAAGTTGCAAAAGTTCAACTAGCTTGCCCTAGTTCACACAGATGAACAGCAGTATGATTCTTAATCTCCAATCTGTATGCATACGGTTTCCATTCTTACCTATGTGCTTCCTTTCCTCCTATTCGCAGCCATCATACTTTCCTAAACATGTCAGCAATTATACAATAAATCTTAACAGTTGATAAATAGTTAAAAGATGTCAGAGAAGAATTTCTTAAGATAGGAACCAAAACTCTAGAACAGGTAACACAACTAGAAAAAGACAACAAAAATGAAATTGCTGGAATAAATTGACCACATCATTGCAACCAGGACTGTGAATAATAACACATCCCAACCACATTTCTGGGCCTTTTTCCTCTAGTCTTCAATATGTTGATACTGATTGGATGCAAGGCATGCTTTATACTTTCATTAATATCACAGACACTCAAGTGTTATACTTTCCCTAAAGCTTTGAAAATTTCTTTCCTCCCTCCCTCCCAACCTGCCTCCTTCCTTCCTTCTTTCCTTCCTTCTTTCCTTCCTTCCTTCCTTCTTTCCTTCTTTCCTTCCTTCTTTCCTTCCTTCCTTCCTTCCTTCCTTCCTTCCTTCCTTCCTTCCTTCCTTCCTTCCTTCCTTCCTTCCTTCCTTCCTTCCTTCCTTCCTTCCACAGCTTAATTCATATATATATTTCACATACTACACAATTTATCCCTTTAAAGTATACAATTTAGTGGTTTTTAGTGTATTCACTGAGTTATGGAGCCATCACTACAATCAATTTTAGAACATTTTTATCACCCCAAAATGAAAACCAGTAATCATTAGTGTTTATTGCCCATTATTTCTTTCCCCCAGCCCCTGGCAACAACTAGTTTACTTTTGTTTTGTTTTGTTTTGTTTTTTGCAGTACACAGGCCTCTCACTGTTGTGGCCTCTCCCGTTGCGGAGCACAGGCTCCGGACGCACAGGCTCAACGGCCATGGCTCACGGGCCTAGCCGCTCCGCAGCATGTGGGATCTTCCTGGACCGGGACACGAACCCATGTCCCCTGCATTGGCAGGTGGATTCTCAACCACTGCGCCACCAGGGAAGCCCAGTTTACTTTTTTGTTAATGGATTTGTCTACTTAGGACATTATATACAAATGCAATCATACAATATGTGGCCTTTTGTGTCTGACATCCTTCACTTAGCATAATTATTTCCAGGTTAATCCAAATTATAGCATGTATAAATATTTATTGCTTTTTATTGCTGAGTAATATTTCATTGGATGGATATATTACATTTATTCATCTATTCAATTGACAGACATATAGCTTTTAGCCAATTTTTGTCTACTATAAATAATGATATGAACATTTATGTACTAATTTTAATGTAGATACATTGTTTCTTTTGTCTTGGGTACAAACCTGGGAGTGGAATTTCTGAGTCATATGGTAATTCTATGTTTATACTTTTGAGACATTTCCAGATTGTTTTCCAACGTTGTTGCACTGTTATACATTTCCACAGTGTATGAGGATTCCAATTTCTCTTTATGTTTGTCAACACTTGCTATTTTCTGTCTTTTTGCCTATAGCTATCCTAGTAGGTATGAAGTGATATCTCAGGGGGTTTTATTTGCAATTTTCTAGTGTCTAGATGTTGAAAATCTTTTCATGTGCTTTATGAGACATTTGTATATCTTCTTCGAAGAAATGTCTTTGTAAATCCTTTGCCCGTTTTTTACTGGATTGTTTGCCACTTTGTCATTGGCTTATAAAAATAATTTATATATCTGGATAGAAGTCCCTTGTCAGACACTGATTTGCAAATATTTTCTCCCAACTTGTAGATTGTCTTTCACTTTCTTGATGTTATCTTTGGAAGAACAAATATTTTAAATTTTGATTATGAACAATTTATCTACTTCCTTTTTCTTTTTCTACTTGTGCTTTTGGTGCCATATTTAATAAATTATTGCTTAATATAAGGTCTAAAGATTTACAGCTATGTTTTCTTCTGAAAGTTTCATAATTTTAGTTCTTATATTTAGGATCTTGTATTTACCTCTTAGATCCATTTTGAGTTAATTTTTGTGTATGGTGTGAGGAAGGAGTGCAACTTTTCTTTTGCATGAAGATATCCAGCTGTCCTAGCACCATTTGTTGAAAAGACTAGTCTTTTCTCACTGAATTGTCTTGTGATCTTTGTCAAAAGTAGTGACCATATATGTGAGTATTTTCTAAATAGATTTTCAGTTCTAATCTGATCTATATGTCTATCCTTATGCCAGTACCATACTGTTATACTTAATTGAATGAAAAATGCTTTAAATTCTATAGTGCATTACAATTTTCAAAAGTGTCACACACATAATTTCATATAATACCATAATAACCCCTTCGTTTTCTCCTACCCTTATGTTGCTAATCCCCCTTACTTCTCCCCACTGGTAATCACTAGTTTGTTCTCTATATCTGTGAGTCTGATTCTTTTTTGTTTTATTCACTAGTTTGTTATATTTTTTAGATTCCACATATAAGTGATATAATTTAGTATTTGTCTTTCTCTGTCTGACTTATTTCACTTAGCATAATGCCCTCTAAGTACATTCATGTTGCTGCAAATGGCAAAATTTCATTCTTCTTTTATGGCTGAGTAGTGTTCCTTTGTGTGTGTGTGTACATATCACATCTTCTTTGTCCATTTATCTGTTGATGGACACTTAGGTTGCTTCCATACCTTGGCAATTGTGAATAATGCTGCTATGAACATTGGGGTGCATGTATCTTTTCAAATTAGTGGGTTTTGTTTTTTTTTTTTTTTTTTTTTTTGATATATACCCAGGAGTGGAATTGTGAAATTTCTGGGTCATATGGTAGTACTACTTAGTTTAGTGAGAAACCTCCATGTGTTTTCCACAGTGGCTTCACCAATTTACATTCCCACCAACAGTGTAGGAGGGTTCCCTTTTCTCCACATCCTCACCAACATTTGTTATTTGTACTCTTTTTGATGGAAGCCAGTCTGACAGGTGTGAGGTGGTATCTCATTGGGGTTTTTTATTTCCCTGATGATTAGTGATGATTAGGCATATCTCTTCATGTGCCTGTTGGCCATCTGCATTTCCTCTTTGGAAAAATGTCTATTCATGTCTTCTTCCTATTTTTATATCTGATTGTTTTTTTTTTGATGTTGAATTGTATGAGCTGTTTATGTATGCTGCATATTAACCCCTTATTGGTCACATTATTTGTAAATATTTTCTCCCATTCAGTAGGTTGTCTTTTCATTTTGTCAATAGTTTCCTTTGCTGTGCAAAAGCTTTTAATTATGTCCCATTTATTTATTTTTGCTTTTGTTTCCTTTGCTGTAGGAGACAGATCCAAAAAATATTGCTGCGATTTATGTCAAAGAGTGTTCTGCTTATGTTCTTTTATAGGAATTTTATAGTATACGGTCTTACATTTATGTTTTTAATCCATTTTAGTTTATTTTTTGTATATGGTGTTAGAGAATGTTCTAATTTCATTCTTTGCATGTAGCTGTATGTTTTCCCAGCACCACTTATTGAAGAGACTGTCTTTTCCCCACTGTATATTCTTGCCTCCAGTTGCTGTAGTTTTGCAGTAAGTTTTGAAATCTGTGAGTCCACCAATTTTACTCTTATAGTTTTGTTCCTCTGGGTCCCTTGAATTTCCATGTAAATTTTAGATGAGCTTGTCAATTTCTGCAAAGAAACTAGCTTGGATTTTTATAGGTATTGCATTGAATCTGTAGAACAATTTAGGGAATACTGCCATATTAACAACATGAAATCTTGTTGCTTGTATATGTGATTTGTGTGCTTTAACATCTTTCAATGAAGTTTTGTACTTTTCATTGTTTAAATCTTGTATTTCTTTGGTAAATTTATTCCTAATAGCTTATTATTTTTATATTATTCAATTAATAGTTCTATTAATTAATTTTTTGTTTTTTTATTGCTTGATTTAGTTTTACAATTAATTTTTGCATACTAATCTTGTATCCTATAATTTTCATTAATTCATTTGTTCTAACAATTTTTTAGTGTGTTTCTTAGAATTTTCTGTATACAAGTATTATAGGTTGAATTGTGTACCCCTCCCTCCATATTTATATATTGAAATCTTAAATTCCAGAATATGACTAAGAATATTCCAGAATCCTAAGCCTCAGAATATGACTTTATTTGGAGAAAGGGTCTTTACAGAGGTAATCTTGTTAAATGAGGTCATTAGGGTGGGATCTAATCAACATGACTAGTGTTCTTACATAAAGGGGGAAATTTAGATACAGAGACACACATAGAGGCAAGCTTTGTAAAGGAATATAGGGAAAAAACATCCAGGCCAAGGAGAGAGGTCTGGGATGGATTTTTCCCTCACAGCCCTCAGAAAAAATCAACAATGCTGACATCTTGATTTTGGACTTCTAGCCTCCAGAACTGAGAAACAATACATTTCTGTTTTTAAATCCATATAGTTTGTGGTACTTTGTTATGGTAGTCCTAGAAAACTAATATAACAAGATCATGTCATCTACAAATAGTTATAGTTCTTAATTTAGAATATGAATGCCTTTTATTTATTTTTCTTTTTAATTGCCATGGCTAAAATCCCCAGTGCAGTGTGAAATAGAGGTAGAGAGACAATCTTGTCCTTTTCTTCATGTTTGATTAAAGCGTTCAGTCTTTCACCATCATGTATGATGTTAGCTGTGTGTTTTTCACCCGACCCATTACCAGGATGAGTAGTTTCCATTCTTTCCTAATATGTTGAGTATTTTTTTAATATGAAAGACTGTTGGATTTTGTCAAATTTTTTTTCTGTATGTGTGGAGATGATCATGTAGTTTTTGTCTATTATTCTGTGAATATAATGTATTACATTGTTTGAATTTTACCTCTTGAAATAATCTCGTATTCCTGGAATGAGTCTCACTTGGTCATGGTATATAATCCTTTCATAAGTTGCAGTATTTAGGGTAGTATTTTTAAGGGTTTTTCCATGTGTAATGATAAGATAAATAATAAGATAATAATAATAAGATAAATAATAATAATATAATATAATAATAATAATGTAATATAATAATAATAAGATAAATAATAAGATAATGATAAGATAAGGTAAATTGGTCTATAGTTTTATTTTCTTGTGATTTCTTTGTCTGGTTTTGATATGAGGGTAATACTGACTTTGTAAACTTAATTGAAATATGTTTACTCTCTTATTTGTCAATAGAAAATGTTTGGAACTTGTATTAATTCTTCTCTAAATGTTTGGCAGAATTTACCAATTGAAGTCGTCTTGTCTTTGTCTTTTCTTTGTGGGAAGTTTTTGATTAATAATATACTCATTTAGATCTATTCAGATTTTCTAAATCAATTTTGATCTTAAGTCAATTTTGGAAATTTGTGTGTTTCTGGGATTTTTTTCTGTTTCATCTAGGTTATATAACTTGCTGCAGTCCAATTGTTCAGAGTATTCTCTTATAATCCTTTTTATTTCTGTAAATTGGGTAGGAATGTGCCCTCTTTTTCTGGATTCTAGTAATTTGAGTCTTCTCTTTTTTAATTTGGTGGACCTAGACAGAGTTTTGTCAGTTTCACTGATGTTTTCAAAGAACAGGTTTGGGGTTTTGTTGATCTTCTCTGTTGTGATTATATCCACTAACTTATTTCTGCTCTAATTCTGCTTGGGTTTACTTTGCTTTTCTTTCTGTAGTTTCTTAGGGTGCAAAATGATATGACTGATTTCAGATTTTCATTTTATTTTAGCATACTTACCCACAGCTATAAATTTTCCCATAGACACTGCTTAAGCTGCATCCCATTTGTTTGAATATATTGTGTTTTAATTTTCCTTTCTATCAAATTATTTTCTTTTGTTTTCAGCTTTATCAAGGTATAATTGACCAATAAATTTGTAAGACATTTGAAGTGTACATCACAATGATTTGAAATGTGTATACATTGTGAACGGATTCCTTCCAACTAATTAATTAACACATCCATCATCTCAAATACTTATCTTTTCTTCTGTGTGAAAATATTTGACTTCTCCTCTCTTAGCAAGTTTCATTTATAGAGTACAGTGTTATCATCTGTAGTCACCATGTTCTACATTAGATCCTCATATATTATTTATCTTGTAGCTGAAAGTTTGAACCCTTTTACCAAACTCTCCTATTTCCCCCACCTCCTAGACCCTGTCAACCACTTTTCTACTCTGTTTCATTGAGTTTGACTTTTCTTTAGATTCCATAGATAAATGATGCCATGCAGTATTGGACTTTCTCTGGTTTATTTCACCTAGCACAATGCCTTTAAGGTCCATCCATATTGTAGCAAACAGCAGGATTTCCTTTTTTATGGCAAAATTATATTCCTCTGTGTGTGAGTGTGTGTGTGTTTGTGTATGTGTGTGTGTGTGAGATTTTCTTTATCCATTCATCCATTGATAAGCACTTAGGTTATTCTATTTCTTGCCTATTGTGAATAATGCTGCAATTAACACAGGGCAGATATCTCTTCAATGTCCTATTTTTATTTCCTTTGGATATATACTCAGAAATGGGATTGTTGGATCATAAGTATCATGTAGAGCTCTATTTTTAATTTTTTGAGGAACCTCCATACTGCTTTGCATAATGGCTGTGCCAGTTTACATTCTCACTCACAGTGGACAGTATTCCCTTTTCTTCACTTCCTTGCTGGCAATTATTATCTATCAACTTTTTGATAACAGCAATTCTAATAGGTGTGAGGTGATATCTCATTGTGGTTTTGTTTGCATTTCCCTGATGATTAGAGCTTTTGAACACATTTCATGTATCTGTTGGACATTTGTATGTCTCCTTTGAAAAAAATGTCTATGCAGGTCTTTTCCCCATTTTAAAATCAGATTATTTGGTTTTTTGCTATCAGATATATAAGTTCCTTACACATTTTGTATATTAACTCTTTATCTGACATGTGATTTGCAAATATTTTCTTTTATTCCATGGGTTGCCATTTCATTCTGTTGATTATTTCACTGTGGAGTAGCTTTTTAGTTTGATGTTGTCCCATTTATTTATTTTTCTGTTGTCTTCATTTTGGCATCAAGTCCAAAAAAGTCATTGCCAAAACCAATGTCAAGGATCTTACCTCCTATTTTCTTCTAGGAGCTTTGTAATTTCAGGTCTTAAATATGTCTTTAATCCACTGTAGAGTATGGTGTAAGGTAGCATCCATTTTCAAATCTTTCATGTGGATATCTATTTTTCTCAGAACCATTCAATGAAGAAATTTTATTTTTCCCATTGCCCATTCTTGGCTCCTTTGTCATAAATTAAATAACCTTATATGCATGGGCTTATTTTGGCTATCTCTGTTTAGTTCTATTGGTCCGTGTGATTATTTTTATGTTGATACTATACTAATTTGACTATTATAGTTTGTAATATGGTTTGAAATCAGCAAGTGTGATACCTCCAGAATTTTTTTTCTTTCTCAGGTATGCTTTGACTAGTTAGGTATTTTACAGTTCCATAAAAATTTTTGGATTTTTTTTTCTATTTCTGTAAGAATGTCATGAGAATTTTGATAAGAATTACATTCAATTTATTTGGGTATATGTACAGTTCAACAATATTAACTGTTCCAATCCATAAGAACAGGAAATTTTTCTATTTATCTGTTTCTTCAGTTTCTTTCATCAATGTCTCACAGTTTTCAGTGTACAGATCTTTCATCTCTTCATTTCAATTTATTCCAAGTATTTATCTTTTTTTAATGCAACTGTAAATAGGATTGTTTTCTAATTTTCTCTTCAGACAGATCATTGTTAGTGTATAGAAACACAACTTATTTTTGTATACTGATGTTGTACTCTACTATTTACTGAATGTATTTATTTTAATAGATTTTTTGTGGAGTTGTTAGGATTTTCTATATTTAACATTATGCTATCTGCAAATAGAGACAACTTTACTTCTTTCTCTCTGTTCTGGATGACTTTTATTACTTTTTATTGCTTAATTGCCCAGGTTATGACTTCCAGTACTATATGTAATAAAAGGGGAGACAGTGTGCATCCTTGTCTTATTCTTAATTTTGGAAGAAAAGCTTCCAGCTTTTCACTGAGGTAAATGATGTTAACAATGGACTGGTCATATATGGCCTTTATTCCCTTAAGATATTTCCCTCTACTCCCAATATGTTGAAAATTTTTATCCTGATTGGATGTTGAATTTTGTTAAATATTTTTCTGCATCAGTTGAGATGACCATATGATTGTCATCCTTTACTTTGTTAATGTGGTATTTCACATTTAATGGTTTTTGCATGTTGAACAATCCTTGCAGCTCTGGAATAAATCCCATTTCGTTATGGTGTATGACCTTTTTCATGTATTGCTGAGTTAGGTTTGCTAATATTTTGTTGAAATGTTTATCCCTATGTTCATAGAAGACATTGGCCTGTACTTCTCTCCTTATCTGGTTTAGGTATCAGGGTAATGCTGCCTCTTATAATGAGTTTGGAAATGTTCTCTTCTCTTTTTAATATTTTGGAAGAGTTTGAGAAGGATTGATATATAAATTTTTAATGTTTGGTAGGATTCATCAGTGAAGCAGTCTAGTTCTGGACTTTTTTTTGTTGGACAGTTTTTGATTACTAACTCTATCTCTTTTTTAGTATTGGTCTGTCAGATTTTCCATTTCTTCATGATTCAGTTTTGGTAGATTGTATGTTTTTAGGAATTTATTCTTTATTCTTAGTTATCTAATTTGTTGGCATATAATTTTTCAGAGTAGTCAGTTAGTGAGCTTTGTATTTGTGTAGTATCAGTTATTATATCTCCTCATTATTTCTAATTTACATATTTGAGTCCCTATCTTTTATCCTGTTAAGTCTAGCTACTTAAAAAATAGTTCTTAGTTTTATTAATATTTCCAATTGTCTTATAGTCTGTATTTTATTTATTTATGTTCTGATCTTTGTTTTGTTTCTTCTACTATGAGCTTAGTTTATTCTTTTCCTAGTTCTTTGATATGTACATTACGTTGTTTGAGCTTTTTTTTTCTTAATGGAGGTTTTTATTGTTATGAGCTTCCATTTTAATACTGCTTTTGCTGCATTCCATATGTTTTGATATGCTGTATTTCCGTTTTTACTTGTCTCAAAATATTTTTTGATTTCTCTCTTGATTTCTTCTTTGACCCATTGGTTGTTCAGTAGAATGTTGTTAATCTCCACATATCTGTGAATTTTTCATTTTTCTTTTTGTTATTGATTTTTACTTTCATATCATTATGGCCAGAAAAATGCTTGATATGATTTCAATCTTCTTAAATTTGTTAATATGTGTTTTGTTTCATAACATGTGGTCTATCCTTTCTTTAATAGGAGGAAGTCTCTTTAAAATTTCTTATAAGGTTCTGATGGTGATGAACTTCTTCAGCTTTTGCTTGTTTGGAGAATTCTTTATATGCATTTTAATTCTGAAGAACAACTTTGCTGGGTAGAGTGTTCTTGGTAGGCAGGTTTTTTTTTTTTTTTTTTTTTTCTTTCAGCACTGTATCATTCTATTCCCTTCTGGTCTGTAAAATTTCAGCTAAAAAATATGCTCATAAGAGTTCCCTTGTATATAACAAGTTATTTTTCTCTTTCTGCTTTTGAAATTCTCTCTTGTCTTTAACTTTTTACAGTTTAATTATAATATGTCTTGGTGTAGATCTCTTTAGTTCATCTAATTTGATACTCTCTGGGCTTCCTTGATCTAAATGTCTGTTTCTTTCCCCAGGTTAGGGAAGTTTTCAGCCATTATTTCTCCAAATAAATTTTTTCCTCACTTCTCTCTGTCTTCTATTTCTGGGACCCCTAAAATGCCTATTATCATCTGCTTAATGGTGTCCCATAAATCCCTTAGGCTATATTCTCTATTTTTCAATCTTTTTTTTTTCCTTTTTGCTCCTTTGATAGGATAAATCCTATTGCCATGTCTTCTAGTTTGCTGATTTTTTCCTTCTGCTTGATCTAGTCTGTTGTTGAATCCCTTTATTTAAATTTTCAGTTCAGTTATTGTATTCATGGCTTGTGACTTCTGTTTGGTACCTTCTTATATTTTCTATCTCTGTTGAAATTCTCACTTTATTCATATTGTTCCCCTGACCTCTGTGAGCATTTTTATGAGCATTGTTTTTAACATTTTATTGTGTAAATCACTTATCTCCACTTCATTTAGGTCTGATTCTGGAGTTTTATTTTAGTATTTGATTGAAACATAGCCCCCTATTTCTTTATCTTTCTTGACACTCTGTGTTGGTTTTTGCACATTAGTTAAAACAATCACCTCTCCTAGTATTGATGGAGTGGTTTCATGTAGGAGTAGAATCTTATTTTTCATCCTGTCCTCAGCTCTTGATTGTCTCTCAAATATTTGTGATTGTCCAAGATACCTTCTTTGTTTTTAGCAACTCCCAGTCGTTCAGGGTGTGCCAAGATCAGTCAGTGTCCCAAAGGGGAGGATTTGAGTCAGCACGTGGGAGAGGGACTATTTTGCCTTCTCCCTCTACACTGGGTCCATGTGTATAGCCATGGGATGGGGATGGGGCTCCTCCTGCACCTGTTAATAACTGCTTTTTGTTTGTTACTGTCCTGTAGTACTTGTGCAGGCAAACTCCATTGGCTATTAGAACGTAGTTATGTAGAGGCCTGTTTCTTGGGCAGCAGCTGCAAATTTGGCAGCACCAGATGTATATACAAATTTCTTCCAGGGAGATATTAGCAATTTGGTAGCAAGTTTGAGTGAGGGGGCATTAGTGGTGTAAACTGGCTTTCCCAGACTCTGTGGAGAATTACAGTCAGCCTCTACATACATGACAAAATATAAGGTTGGCTCTCTAGTAGCAGTTTTTTAAGTATGCAGATAGACTTCTTTTGTGAGACGGTTTGGGAGATGGGTATTTCTGTCTGCTTCCTTTGTTCTGAGACTTAAGGGGATAGACAAAATGAGTTCTCACAGCTTGTTAAAGACTGTTTCTTTGCTATAGTTTTTTTTTTTTGTGTGTGTGTGTGTGTGTGTGTGTGTGTGTGTGTGTGTGTGATATGCAGGCCTCTCACTGTTGTGGCCTCTCCCATTGTGGAGCACAGGCTCCGGATGTGCAGGCTCAGCGGCCATGGCTCACGGGCCCAGCCGCTCGGCAGCATGTGGGATCTTCCCAGACCAGGGGACGAACCCGTGTTCCCTGCATCAGCAGGAGGACTCTCAACCACTGTGCCACCAGGGAAGCCCTGTTCGCTGTAGTTTTGTGTGCCTCATGAACACAAGCCCTCTTGGCTTTCAGAGCTAGGTTTTTAGGGGGTCCATCCCTCATATGGGATTCTTAAAAGTTGGGGCTCTTGATGTCCTTCCAAATTCTCAATCCTTGGAGAGAAGGTAGATGTTGGGAGTTCCCTTCTGAATGTATGGCACTATGCCAGTGGTGGGATTCATAGTGAGAGTTTGTCCCAGCTATTTCTACATGAGTGTTGTGGATATTTTCTCACTTGCCAAATGTATAGGTAACACTTGGCTAGTTTTGGCTTTCTTTCAGAGGGAATTACTTCTAGTGTAGCAGTAGATTTTGTGTGTCCTTTGGAGGAGGTGAGTTCCTGAGGCTTTTATGTTGCCATCTTGGGTTAAAATCACTGTATCAAATTATTTTCTAAATTTCTGCATGATTTCTTCTTTGACCCAATGGTTATTAGAAGTGTGCAGTGAAATTTCCATATATTTACAAATTTCCCAAATTTGCTCCTTTGAGTTTTAGTTTTATTTCTTGTGTTTAACAAGCATGCTTTGTATTATTTAAAACCTTTAAAATTTATTAAAACATGGTTTATAGCCTACATGTGACCTATATGGAGAATTATCCAGTGCAATTAAGAAGAATATATATTCTGCTGCTATTTGGTGGAATGTTCTGTAGATATCTGTGAGGTCTACTTGGTTTGTTCAATGCTATTTCTTCTTTTATTTTATATTTAGTTTTTTTAGCCATTGTTAAATGTTGTATACCAAAGTGTTAAACTATTATTGTTTAATTGTCTATTTCTCTCTTCAATTCTGTCAGTTTTTGCTTTTTTTCGGAGCCTTGTTGTTTTATGTATGTATGTTTATAATCAACACTTTTATCATTATAAAATGTCTCTATTAATAATTTTTATACTTAGTTTCTATTAGTATTCTATTGTTGCTGTAAAAAATTACTGCAAAATTAATTGTTTAAAACAATATAAAGTTATTGTATTTCAATTCTGGAAGTCAGAAGTCCTATATGAGTCTCATGGGCTACATTTAAGGTACAAGCTGAGGTGCAGTCATTTTGGATGTTTTAGGGGAGAATCCCTTTTCCTGACTTTTTCGTCTTCTAGGAACTTGACTCATGGTCACTTCCTCCGTCTTGAATGCACATCATTCCAATCATTGTTTCTTTCATGACATCTCTTCTTTCTGCCCTTTTATTTTTTTATTTTTTTGTTCTCCCTCAAGATCCCTAACATAATAACTCTTGCAAAGTTCCTTTTGTCACACTATGTAACATATTCAAAAGGTTCTGGGGATTAGGATGTGGACATCTTTGGGGGAGAGCAATCATTTTATCTATCTCAACATCTATTTTATCTGACATTAATATGACTAACTAGCTCTTTTTTAGTCACTGTTTGTATCTATTTATTTTTCTATGCTTTTATAATCAAACTATTTGATCTTTAACTCTAAAGTATGTGTCTCATAGACAGCATATAGTTGGATGTTGTTTTTATTTTAAATCTTTCTGCCATTTTCTGCCTTTTAAGGATGTTTAACTTACTTATAATGTAATAATTGACAATGTAAAATTTGTCTGCCACTTTCCTAATTGTTTTATATATATCTTTTGTTTTTTTTTTCTCCCACCCTTCCATCACTGTCTTTCATGTCTTAGATATTTTCTAGAGTAGCATTTTACTTTTCTTGCCATTTCTTTCAATAGATTTTTTTTTTTTTTTTTTTTTTTTTTTTTTTTTTTTGCGGTATGCGGGCCTCTCACTGTTGTGGCCTCTCCCGTTGCGGAGCACAGGCTCCTGACGCGCAGGCCCAGCGGCCATGGCTCACGGGCTTAGTTGCTCCGCGGCATGTGGGATCTTCCCGGACCAGGGCACGAACCCGTGTCTCCTGCATCGGCAGGCGGACTCTCAACCACTGCGCCACCAGGGAAGCCCAAAAGATATTTTTTGAGTTGTTTTCTTGGTGGTTTACTTGGGCATTACAATGCATATCTTATTTAATAGCTGCGTAATTAAGATTAATACTAACATAATTTTATAGTATATAATAAACTTTTGTCATATTTAACTTTATTCCAACTTCTTTCCTCTGTGCTGTTATTGTTATTTACATTACATCTATATCCATTGTATGCCCATCAACAAATATTTATAATCATTGTTTTATAAAGTTGTTTTTAAAAGATGATAGGACAAAAAAAGTTTCATACAAAAATATATTTATTCTCTGTTCTATATTTACCTATGTAGTTACCTTTACCAGAGCTCTTTATTCTATAGGTGGATTTAAGTTGCAGTCTAGTATTCTTTCATTTCAGCCTGCAAGACTCCCTTTGAAATTTCTTGTAGTGCATTTCTACCGGCAACAAGTTCTCCCAGTTGTTGTTTATCTAAGAATGGCTTAATTTCTTTTTTATTTTTTGAATGATAATTTTGCAGGCTGTAAAATTATACCATTCAACTGCCTCTTGGCTTCCACGGTTTCTGATGAAAAGTATTTTACCAATTTTATTTAGGATGCCTTGCATATGATGATTAATTTCTCTTCTTGTTTATAAGATTTTCTTTATCTTTGGCTTTAAATAGTTTAATTATGATGTCTAGGTGTGGATCTCTTTGAATTGATGTTATGTGCATTTGTTGAACTTCTTGGCTCTATAGATTAATATTTTTCATCAAATTTGGGAAGATTTTAGTATTATATCTTCACATATTTTCTTCCTCTTTCTTCCTCTTTTCTTGCTCTGTGACTCTCATTGTGCATATATGCCTATACTTAATGGTATTCTACTGGTCTGTGAGGCTCTGTTCATTTCTCTTTTTTCTTTCTGTTCCTCAGATTGGATAATCTCATTTCATCTATCTTCAACTTCACAGATTCTTTCTCCTTACTGCTCAAATATGCTGTCAAACCCTGCTAGTGAAGTTTTCATTCCAGTTATTATAATTTTTGATACCAGTTTCTTTTGATTCTTTTTACAACTTTGCTGTTTATTGATATTCTCTGTTTTGTGAGACATATTTCTCATACTTTCTTTTAGTTCCTTGAACATACTCATAATACCTGACTTAAAGTCTTTGTCTACTAAGTCCAGTGTAAGGGCTTCCTCAGGGATAGTTTCTATTGGCTTTTAAGTTTTGCTGCCTATGAGCTAACATTTTCTGTTTCTTTGGATGTCTTGTATTGCCTTTTGCTAAAAACTGAATATTTTAAATGATATAATTTGGCACTCTGGAAATCAGATTCCCTTCTTTTCCTCAGGGCTTGTTGTTGCTACAATTTATTTTTATTATTGTTATTTGTTTGTCTATGCTCTTTGATGTGTGTGTTCACTAAAGTCTATATCAGCTTTGTGGTTGGTTAATAACTATATAGATATTCATAAATGCATGGAACTAATAATTTTGAAATTATTTTAAAAACATTTTTTAAGTATTTTCCAAGAAACTCTGTGTACATGTTGAAGCATGACTTCAACACTCAGCCTGGCATTTGAGAACACTGATTTAATCTTCAATTCTTGCACAGAGCCTCAAGGTTAGCCCAAGGTCAGAGTTTAGAGCATTCCAAGTCTTTTCTTAGTATGTGCACAGCTCTGGGCATACACACAACTTTATTCGATGGTGCTGGCTTAGTGAGGTTTTGAAGCATCATAGTGTGATATGAATTGAACATCAAGACATAAGATTAATACTGGTTTTAATTTTTACCAACTGTCTCGTCTGGAGTAAGTAAGTTAACCTCTCAGTGTCAGGAAACTTCTGTATTCCCAGAAATATGTCAGAGCTTTTCAAAGTCCCTATGGACATCACATTCCCCAGATTTTCCTTTTGATCTTTTTCAATTAGCTTATTGTTTGCCCCAAATGTTATACACTACCCTCATGGTAGGCACTCAGTAAATGTTACCTTCATTCCTTTACATGTTTACAGACCCTTATCACCCTTATTTTCTTTTATAATACTTGGAAATGGAAGTTTTGTATTCCTGATAACATGCAATATTAATCTCTCTCCATGCAAGCAGGTATTGTTAATGTAGCAAAGTTAAATTTCCTCTGACTGTTTTTGATAAATGCCCTTGGGGAAGTTTTACACACTGGGCAAGCTCTGAGTCAGGTCAAATAAAGACAGCCTTGAAAGAGGGATCTTCTAGTGACCTACCAGACAGGATAATTTATGACAGTTCTCTGGGAATTAGGCTTTGAAGGAGCTTCTACACCTTTCTGCTTCCTAGGGTGCCTGACAAGCTGCTTGTTTTCACTGTGATTTCTTTCATGCTATAGATTTTCAAGGCCTCTGTGGAGCTGGAGAGGTATTGGTAGAAATAGGACAAGTGAAAACACCACAAAGCTCACTGTTCTTACGGAGATTCAGCTGTTTTCTTGAATAAATTGCATTGCTGCAAATCCTTGGTTAATTCCAGAGTTCTGAACAAGTTGATTCTCACAATTTTTGCTTGTTACCTTATTGCTTTTATGGAAGAGATAATTTTCAGGGGTCTTTACTTCACTGTTTGTGCTGAGGTCTAAGGACTGCATTTCGAAAAATAAACAAGATTTGGGGAGAAACAGTGATGACAGACTGAGGAGGAAAATGGGAGTTTAAAGAGAATTCTTTATAATTTTCACTAAGGAAAAACTGTGTTGCACTCCCATTGAGTAGCAGCAGCATAGACCTTTGCAACCCCATAGAGTAGCCACTAGACAATTTTGTCTATTTAAATTTAAAGTAATAAAAAATTAAATGAAATATAATATTCATTTTCTCATTCACAGTAGCAAACTATCAAGGGTTTAATAGCCACATGAGGTTAGTTGCTACCATTTTAAACAGTACAGATATAAAATATTTCCATCATAGTAAAATGTTCCATTGGAGAGGGCTGGTCTAGTGCACATGTGAGGTATCATGGTGTGATGTGATTGGAACATCAAGATATAAGATTGAGATTGGTTTTAATATTTATCAGCTATCTCATCTAAAGCAAGTGACCTAATTTATCAGTACTAAGAATCTTTAAACAGTAGAGAGTATGATTGTTTAATCAAGAAAACACATATGAAAGCATCTTAGCCTGCATTTCAGCATATTGTAGGTACTCAATAAATGTTATCTTCATTCCTCTCCATGTTTACAGGTTCTTTCCACCCTTACTTTCTTTCGGAATACTTACAAATGGAAGTTTTCTATTCCTGATAACATGGAATGTTAATCTCTCTCCACATAAGCAGGTGTTTTTATTTTGTTTTATATTAATAATTTTTAACATCTTTATCGGAGTATAATTTCTTTAAAATGGTGTTTTAGTTTCTGCTCTATAACAAAGTGAACCAGCTTTACATATACATATATCCCCACATTCCCTCCCTCTTGCCTTTCCCTTCCACCCTCCCTACCCCACCCCTCTAAGTGGTCACAAAGCACCAAGCCTTTCTCCCTGTGCTATGTGGCTGCTTCCCACTAGCTATTTATTTTACATTTGGTAGAGTATATATGTCCATGCCACTCTTTCACTTCATCACAGCTTAACCTTCCTCTTCCTTGTGTCCTCAAGTCCATTCTCTACATCTGTGTCTTTATTCCTGTCTTTCCCCTAGATTCTTCAGAACATTTGTTTTTAGATTCCATATATATATATGTGTTAGCATAAGGTATTTGATTTCTCTCTCTGACTTACTTCACTCTGTATGACAGACACTAGGTCCATCCACCTCACTACAAATAACTCAATTTCATTTCTTTTTATGGCTGAGTAATATTCCATTGTATATATGTGCCACATCTTTATCCATTCATCTGTTAATGGACATTTAGGTTGCTTCCATGTCCTGGCTATTGTAAATAGTGCTGCAATGAACATTGTGGTACATGATTCTTTTTGAATTATGGTTTTCTCAGGGCATATGCCCAGTATTGGGATTGCTGGGTCATAAGGTAGTTCTATTTTTAGTTTTTTAAGGAACCTCCATACTGTTCTGCATAATGACTATATCAATTCACATTCCCATCAGCAATGCAAGAGGATTCCCTTTTCTCCACACCCTCTCCAGCATTTATTTTTTGTAGATTTTTTGATGATAGCCATTCTGACCAGTGTGAGGTGATACCTCATTGTAGTTTTGATTTGCACTTCTCTAATGATTAGTGATGTTGAGCATCTTTTCATATGTTTGCTGGCAATCTGTATATCTTCTTTGGAGAAATATCTATTTAGGTCTTCTGCTCAATTTCTGATTTTTTTTTTTTTTTTTTTTTTATTGAGCTGTATGAGCTAGCTGTTTGTATATTTTGAAGGTTAATCCTTTGTCAGTTGCTTTGTTTGCAAATATTTTCTCCCATTCTCAGGGTTGTCTTTTCATCTGCATTATGGTTTCCTTTGCTGTGCAAAAGCTTTTAAGTTTCATTAGGTCCCATTTGTTTATTTTTGTTTTTATTTCCATTTCTCTAGGTGGTGGGTCATAAAGGATCTTGCTGTGATTTATGTCATAGAGTGTTCTGCCTATGTTTTCCTCTAAGAATTTATAGTGTCTGGCTTTATATTTAGGTCTTTAATCCAATTTGAGTTAATTTTTGTGTATGGTGTTAGGGACTGTTCTAATATCATTCTTTTACATGTAGCTGTCCAGTTTTCCCAGCACCACATATTGAAGAGGTTGTCTTTTCTCCACTGTATATTCTTGCCTCTTTTATCAAAGATAATGTGACTATATCTGCATGGGTTTATCTCTGAGCTTTCTATCCTGTCCCATTAATCTACATTTCTGGTTTTGTGCCAGTATCATACTGTCTTGAATTACTGTAGCTTTGTATATATTCTGAAACCAGGTTGCCTGATTCCACCAGCTCCATTTTCTTTCTCAAGATTGCTGTGGCTAATTGGGGTCTTTTGTATTTCCAGACAAATTATGAATTTTTTTGTTCTAGTGCTCTGTAAAATGCTTTGGTAGTGTGATAGCAATTGTACTGGATCTGTAGATTGCTTTGGGCAGTATAGTCATTTTCACAGTGTTGATGCTTCCGATCCAAGAACATGGTATATCTCAATCTGTTTGTATCATCTTTAATTTTTTTCATCAGTGTCTTATAGTTTTCTGCATACAGGTCTTTAGTCTCCTTCAGTAGGTTTATTCCTAGGTATTTTATTCTTTTTGTTGTAATGGTAAATGGGAGTGTTTCCTTAATTTTTCTTTCAGATTTTTCATCATTACTGTATAGGAATGCAAGAGATTTCTGTGCATTAATTTTGTATCCTGTTACTTTATCAAATTTATTGATTAGCTCTAGTAGTTTTCTGGTGGCATCATTAGGATTCTCTGTGTATAGTATCATGTTATCTGCAAACAGTGACAGCATTACTTCTTCTTTTCTGATTTGGATTCTTTTATTTCTTTTTCTTCTCTGATTGCTAAGGCTAAAACTTCCAAAACTATGTTGAATAATAGAGGTAAGAGTGGACAACCTTGTCTTCTTCCTGATCTTAGTGGAAATGGTTTCAGTTTTTCACCATTGAGAATGATGTTGGCTGTGGATTTGTCAAATATGGCCTTTATTATGTTGAGGTAAGTTCCCTCTATGCCTACTGTCTGGAGGGTTTTTATCATTAATGGATGTTGAATTTTGTCAAAAGCTTTTTCTGCATAAATTGAGATGATCATGATTTTTATTCTTCAATTTGTAATATGGTTTATCACATTTATTAATTTACATATATTGATGAATTCTTGAATTCCTGGAATAAACCCTACTTGATCATGCTGTATGATCCTTTTAATGTACTGTATTTTGTTGAGGATTTTTACATCTATATTCATCAGTGATATCGGCCTGTAGTTTTCTTTTTTTGTGACATCTTTGTCTTGTTTTGGAATCAGGGTGATGGTGGTCTCATAGAATGAGTTGGGGAGTGTTCCTCCCTCTGCTATCTTTTGGAAGAGTTTGAGAAGGAAGGTGTAAGCTCTTCTCTAAATGTTTCATAAAATTTGCCTGTGAATCCATCTGGTCCTGGGGGTTTTTTTTGTTGGAAGATTTTCAATCACAACTTCAATTTCAGCGCTTGTTATTGTTTGTTTATATTTTCTATTTCTTCTTGGTTCAGTCTTGGAAGGCTGTGCTTTTCTAAGAATTTGTCCATTTCTTCCAGGTTGTCCATTTTATTGGCATAGAGTTGCTTGTAGTAATCTCTCATGATCCTTTATATCTCTGCAGTATCAGTTGTTACTTGTCTTTTTTCATTTCTAATTCTGTTGATCTGAGTCTTCTCCCTTTTATTCTTGATGAGTCTGACTAGTGGTTTTCATTTTTTTTTAATCTTCTCAAAGAACCAGATTTCATTTTATTGATCTTTGCTATTGTTTCCTTCATTTCTTTTTCATTTATTTCTGATCTGATCTATATGATTTCTTTCCTTCTGCTAACTTCTGACTTTTTTTTTTTTGTTCTTCTTCTTTCTCTAATTGCTTTATGTGTAAGTTTAGTTTTTTTGTTTGAGATTTTTCTTGTTTCTTGATGTAGGGTTGTATTGCTATAGATTTCCCTCTTAGAACTGTTTTGCTGCATCCCATAGGTTTTGGGTCCTCGTGTTTTCATTATCATTTGTTTTTAGTATTTTTTTTATTCCTCATTGACTTCTTCAGTGATCTCTTGGTTATTCAGTAGTGAATTGTTTAGTCTCCATGTGTTTGTTTTTTTTACAGTGTTTTTTCCTGTAATTGATATCTAGTCTCATAGCATTGTGGTTGGAAAAGATGCTTGATACGATTTCAGTTTTCTTAAATTTACCAAGGCTTCATTTGTTACCCAAGACATGTTCTATCCTCGTGAATGTTCCATGAGCACTTGTGAAGAAAGTGTATTCTGTTGTTTTTGCATGGAATGTTCTGTAAATATCAAATAATTTCTTCTTGTTTAATGTGTCATTTAAAGCTTGTGCTTCCTTATTTATTTTCTGTTTGGATGATCTGTCCATTGGTGAAATTTGGGTGTTAAAGTCCCCTACGATTATTGTGTTAATGTTGATCTTCCCTTTTATGGATGTTAGCATTTGCCTTATGTATTGAGGTGTTCCTTTGTTGGGTGCATAAATATTTACAATTGTTATATCTTCTTCTTGGATTGATCCCTTGATCATTATGTAATGTCCTTTTTGTCTCTTGTAACAGTCTTTATTTTAAAGTCTATTTTGTCTGATATGAGAATTGCTACTCCAGGTTTCTTTTGATTTCCATTTGCATAGAATAATTTTTTCCATCCTCTCACTTTCAGTCTGTATGTGTCCCTAGGTATGAAGTGGGTCTCTTGTAGACAGCATATATATGGGTCTTATTTTTGTATCCATTCAGCCTGTCTATATCTTGTTTGGAGCATTTAATCCATTTACATTTAAGGTAATTTTTGATATGTATGTTCCTATTACCGTTTTCTTAATTGTTTTGTGTTTGTTTTTGTACATCTTTTCCTTCTCTTGTGTTTCTTGCCTAGAGAAGTTCCTTTAACATTTGTTGTAAAACTGGCTTGGTGGTGTTGATTTCTCTTAGCTTTTGCTTGTCTGTAAAAGTTTTAATTTCTCTGTCAAATCTGAATGAGATCCTAGCTGGATAGAGTAATCTTGTTGTAGGTTTTTCACTTTCATCACTTCATATATTTCGTTCTACTCCCTTCTGGTTTGCAGAGTTTCTGGTGAAAGATCAGCTGTTAACCTTATGGGGATTCGTTTGTATGTTATTTGTTGCTTTTCCCTTGCTGCTTTTAATATTTTTTCTTTGTATTTAATTTTTGATAGTTTGATTAGTATGTGTCTTGGTGTGTTTCTCCTTGGATTTATCCTATATGGGACTTTGTGCTTCCTGGACTTGATTGACTCCTTTCCCATATTAGGGAAGTTTTCAACTATAATCTCTTCAAATATTTTCTCAGTCCCTTTCTTTTTCTCTTCTTCTTCTGTGACTCCTATAATTCGAATATTGGTGAATTTAATTTTGTCCCAGTGGTCTCTGAGACTGTCTTCAGTTCATTTCATCCTTTATTCTTTATTCAGCTCCTCAGTAGTTATTTCCACTGTTTTATCTTCCAGGTCACTTGAAGCTATTATCTGTTCTTCTGCCTCAGTTTTTCTGCTATTGATTCCTTCTAGAGCATCTTTAATTTCATTTATTGTGTTGTTCATCATTGTTTGTTTGCTTTTTAGTTCTTCTAGGTCCTTGTTAAACATTTCTTGTATTTTCTCTATTCTCTTTCTAAGATTTTGGATCATCTTTACTCTCATTGCTCCGAATTCTTTTTCAGGTAGAGTGCCTATTTCCTCTTCATTTGCTTGGTCTGGTGGGTTTTTACTTTGCTTCCTCATCTGCTGTGTATTTCTCTCTCTTCTCATTTTGCTTAACTTCCTGTGTTTGGGGTCTACTTTTTGCAGGCTGCTTGTTCATAATTCCCATTGTTTTTGGTGTCTGCCCCCAGTAAGTGTTGTTCAGTAGGTTATGTAGTTTTCCTGGTCAAGGGGACTGATTCCTGTGTTCTGGTGCATGAGGCTGGATCTTGTCTTTCTGGTGGGGACGACTGTGTCCTGTGGTGTGTTTTGGGGTGTCTGTGAACTTAGTAGAATTTTACACAGTCTTTATGCTAATGGGTGAGGCTGTGTTCCTGTCTTGGTAGTTGTTTGGCATGGGGTGTCCAGCACTGGAGCCTCCTTATAGTTGAGTGGAGCTGTGTCTTAGCCATGAGACAGAGATCTCACTGACTGATATCACATAGGGCCAGGTGGTCTCTGGTTGTTCAATGTCCTATACTCAGCTGTCCCACTTCAGAGGATCAGGCCTGACACCAGCAGGAACACCAAGACCCTGTGAGACACATGGCCAGGTACTTGGGGAATTTCTTGCCTTTTGTTAAGTCTGAGTTCTTCTACCAGCGTTCAGTTGGTGTTCTGTAAGAGTTATTCCACATGTAGATGTATTTTTGATGAATTTATGGGGAGGAAGGTCATCTCCACATCTTACTCTTCTGCCATCTTGAAGGTCCTCCACAGGTATTGTTAAGGTAGCAAAGAGAAAATATTATGGACAGTCAACAACCTTCAGAGACAGAGAGGGGAGTCACCTTTCCTAAGTGATCAATTTCTTTACTTGAAGAGGGTAAGATTTGACCTCACTGTGGGTCCCCTCTGTGGTTACTTCAGCTATTATGGATCTAGAAAGAACCATAGAATCGGACAAAACAGCTCCTCCTTTGGACTGAACGATTCACCATTTTTGTGGCACTACTCTCTGCTTATAAGAAAATCTCATCACTCCCAAGCCATCTTGGATGACAACCTGCAAATCTGTAGCCATTTACAGAGATATTTTTCTATAAATAAATAATGTTTTATCTTTTATACTTAAACATCCATCACTTATTTAAAATTTCAATTTAACAAAATACTAATCCTGGCTATTTGAACAGTTTTTACACCTCCCATTTGTTAAGAAAAAAGAAATGTATCTGCCTAGTTGATAATAAAAATATACTCTTTCATTGTAGTAGTTCTTCCTTAAAGTAGAAGAAATAGGGCCAGACACTGAAAGCAATGGATTCTTTACTAGTGGTTCTTAATGGCCATTTCATGTCTGAAGGAAAATGAATATTTCTTATAGGAGAATTCTCTGGATTTATTAAGAAAGGAAAAGGTTTTCAACAGTGATATAACTTCCTTATTAATCTAGAATTGCATAGTGAAGATGGACATCAGCTTTTCTAGAAACTAAACTCTCAAAGGATGTAGAAATAATGTGGAACCCTCTCTCAACTCTCTTCTGAAAAATTAAAAGAGGCCATGCTTATTATAGATTCATGTAAAGCTGAGAGCTCTTGAGTGAAGTTTTTTTTTTTTTTTAAAGTTTGGGACTAGGAGATTCCAAAGAATAATGAAATCTATACACTTTTCTTGAAGGAAAAATTGTGTAGAAAGTTTTTTCAGTGAATCAAAACTACAATTTTCAATATGCTGGAAAACTGCTACATTTCTGTTCAATTACATAATAAAGTATAACTTTATTCTACATTAATTCAAGATTCTCAACATTTAAAATGACTTTTTTGACCATCATCTCCCTTCTTCATCGTGCTTTGAAAGAGGATTAAAATTTCTACTAGTTATCTCAATTTAACAAATATAGAGACAGCAAAGCAATAGCCAAGTACTTGAGCTGAGGAAAAAAGGCAGTTTCCCTGGGAAAGGAAACGGGAGTTAGCATCATAATTAAGGATAATGAGGATCTGAGCTCATAATGAGGATCTGAGCTCCACTTGTATATGCGTATATATGTTTGTAAAAACTTTACTCTGAACTTCACACTGTAAGTCAACATCAGAAGTTTGATTTGATGGAAAGACAACACATGGGTTGGAATTAGGGGGCCTAGATTTTGAGCTTCTCTCTGTCACAAAGAGGCTGTGAAGCCTTGGACAGTTAATTCCCCAATCTAGGCATGAGTCTCCCCATTTGTAAAATTTTTGCATTTAAGAAGGAAATTTCTCAAATCTCTTCTTGCTCTGATTTATTATGTTACCAAGTGTGGAAAAGTAGAGATTCCTAATGCTTTTTTCATAATTACATGGCATTTATAGATATTGTGAGATGTTGCCTCATTTAGTTTTTATGTCAATGTTTTCTTTAGGATGGTGGGTTGAGAGAACTGATTTTTTCCTTTTCTAGTAAATTCTGTTTTTGAAAATAAGGACACACACAAACATATATAGTACTACTAAATTTTAGAGAACTACAATGCATTTAATCCTCATTTTCTAATTATAATTGTAGGTAATAACTCTATTTTTTTTTTTTTTTTAATTCTGTTTTTTTATTTTTTGCCGCCAGCTGCGGCGGGTCCTCAAAGTGCAGCAACAATCGACGAGAGGGGGTAGGGAACTGAACGCACCAAGGTATGGGATCAGAAGGGCACAAGCAACTGATGGTTGGAAGGCAAGTTTAATAACAAAGCATAGCCATCTCTATCCCCCTAAAGCAGGGAATTTGCTTAGTCACGCCTTATCGGCATCAGCTGGTTGATTGGCTTCTCTGCTTAGTCACGCCTTATCGGCATCAGCTGGTTGATTGGCTTCTCTGCTTAGTCACGCCTTATCGGCATCAGCTGGTTGATTGGCTTCTCGGCTTCTCCCTCAAAAGCACCAATTTCCCCTCCAGGGTTGCTTTTCCTAGCTTTAGGGAACAACCAGGGACTCCCAGTAACTGAGCAGGTCCCTGGAGCGATTTGGCCAAAGGCCATCTCCTTTTTTACGTTCATACCGTAAAGTCCAGGATGCATACCAAGGAGAGTACAATCGGGCCCTGAGGCTTATGAGGGTCTTAACTTAATGGCGCCTTCCTCAGAGGGCAAAGCTCGCCACATTTCCCTCTTTTATTTTTTAAAGCTTGATGATGCAATTTCAACCCATACACCTCCTGACGAAGAGCAGCGAGACGGCCAACGTAATAAACAAGGTAAGGCAATTAACATCAACAGTACACATGACCCCACGGTAATCAATTCTGTGAGTCCATTTTGAAACCAATGCATTGGGTTTAACCATTGAAGCTGATCCAAGAGTCCTTGAATTAATTGTTGGGGCCCGTCTTCTTGTAGATGAGCTTCTTGAATTGCTTGTATTTCCGCATTAAGTTTTTGTATGTCCAAACTAATGTGTCCATCAGTCCATACACTTAAAAAGTGCATTTTTACTTTGTTCCAATCCCAGTCAGTTTCATTATAAGCGTGTTGAGTCACACAAATCCAAGTATATTTAGCGTGGCAAATCAAACGCATTTTCAATTTTAAAGCCATAATTTGGTCTCCTAAATCTATGAGAGCATTTTTTAACTCATCAACCTCAGTTTTTAGTTGAGTATCAATATGACTTTGTAATGCTAATGCAATACTGGTATTTTTAGACAATTGATTAACATAATATGCTTGTTGTACAGTTTTACTTAATGCTAAACCGGCGGTAGCGGCTGTGGCTGTTAAAGCGGCTAAGGCTAATATGCTACATATTAATATTCCAATGAATCATTTAGGTCTTTTTAAAACTTCAGATAATTCTAGCCAAGCTTGCATGCTAGTACTATGATACCATGGTTCAGAAATATTTACAGGCAGCATTACATAGGAAGGTTGTTTTAACATCATAACAGAAAAAGTTCCTTTCATAGGCAGAATGCAAGTACTAAAAATACAATTCTGACAAGTTATATTATATCCTAAGGAACCAGAAGTAAACTCAATCTGTAAATCTCCTATTAGCAAGGCATATGAAGGTGTAACACAAGTAATAACCGGTTGATAAGAATAAGACAATGCAAACTTCCCAAAATCCCAATGCTTATAAAAAAAAAAACAAACTATTATTAGTAACAGAAACTGAAGAAATTAAAATGGTACCATTATTATAATTTAAGGTGCACCAGATTTGAGAATTCAAAATCAGATTGGGGAAAATCAGAAGGAAAAAAGGAGGGAAACTTCAAACTTGTAACAGCTTTAACTAGCTTTAAACTTTGGCCGGCCAGTAAAGTCCCTTGTCCTCCTACATATACTTCAACACAAAAATAGTATCTTCGACTTTGCAGCTTCTATTAGAGCTCCACTTTCAGCTTTATGATTAGACCCATCTTTGTTGCTGTAATTACCAGTCTTATTCTTTCCATTTTTGTTATTGTTGCCCTGTGAAATCATTTTTTCTAGGACAGCAAGAAGATGTAAAGCTTTCTCAGTTTGGTAGGTTAATATATACAGGTCTACGATTAAAAAACACACTGCTTGGGCAAATTTTTCTTCAAAAGGTTCTATGAACTGATAAAGTTTTTCACCAACGGATATGGCTTCTGTATACTGTCGGACATGATACAGGATGACTGCTTGATTGTAATACAACATACTGTTTTCAAGATCATCTAGTCCATCCATTTCTTCAAAAGCCGAGTGCACCTGATTCTTCAATTGGTTAAGTGTCTGTCTTAAACTATCTGTTGTTGTCTGGTTACTTTTGAAAAACTCAGCTACTGCCGTATTCAAAATTATTTTATAATCGTCTTTGTTTATAACTTGTAGGCAGGCAATATGTTGCAGACAGACATCATAATTTCCAGCTGTAAAAGCCTGGAAAGCACTGGTGGACAGCTCCTTCTCTTAATCAGTGATCTCAGGTCGCTTCTTGGATACTTCTTGTCCCATATTTTTTTACTTCTGACTATTGCCCCGAGTTACTATCAACTTTACTATGTGGCCACACTCTCACTCTTCACTCCGGGGATTCACCTACCGAGATTCAGATGTCCCTCTCGTCCGGTCCCTGTTCGGGCGCCACTTGCCGCCAGCCGCGGCGGGTCCTCAAAGTGCAGCAGCAATCGACGAGAGGGGGTTAGGGAACTGAACGCACCAAGGTATGGGATCAGAAGGGCACAAGCCGGTAATAACTCTATTGACTTGGACATACATTGTTAGAGAAGCATTTGATTTGTGATTCAAAATGCTTTGGGCACCTTGAAGCATAGTTGCTAGGGAGCGTCACAAGGATGAAAATATGGCTGTGCAATGTGTGTTCATTTCTGCAAGTTTTCAACCTTTTAGTGATCAGAGTTCTGGCTATCATGCTCTTCTCTGGAGCAACTGACTTTCAAAAGACATCAGAAAGAACTCTTGTGAGTTTTAAACTTCTTGTAAAACTCACCTGATCCTGATATATGTCATCTTTCTGTATTACATACAAAGCCCAAGTTTCCTCCACCACTATATTTCTGATTATTGTGCACTATAATATTGTTGTTGCAGCTATAAGCTTGATATTGCTATACCTAGCTTAGCATAAGCAACTCAAAAATGTAAATTTCCATTACACAAGGTTTTGATATGCTCTTATGCCACATAATATTACATCAATCCATTTTAATAATCAGCGTTCATGATGTTAATTAACATGCAATTACCATTGCATTAGATAACTCTTTGATTTAAAGGGCGATTTCTTTTTATCTTAATATTAAGAAAAACATATTGATAATTGTGATTATCTAGCATTTATGTGCTATTAGTTTCTATACAATTGGGTTCTTTTGAAGGGCTATTTAACATAAGAAATAATCTGGCATTTAACTAGTAAATTATTTTCTGATGTATGTGAAAATTTTACAAAGAACTGCAGTTATGCATATGGCAATGGCAGCTAACTTAAGACAAAATATTTTTAGGCTATAAATCCTGCCTCCCAAAATATCTCCCTTCTGTTTAAAGTCTTCTTTTATTGTATCCAATGTAAGTTGATTACTGACCTTCTTGCTGTAACTCTTCTGTCACTAAATTCTAACTGTAAATGCTTATATTCTCTTCTGTCACTAAATGTCATTATTTGATATGTGTATCTTCACTTTTATTGTTATTTTACAAAATTCTCCCCACCTTGACTGTAAGACTCAAGAGGATAGGGACTGCATCACATATGGAATTTTATAATTGTCACAGACCCTTAAAAAAAGAAAACACACAGAGATAGGCTATTAATTAACTTTGTTAGTGATGATCATCATTCCTGCATTTAGATCTCATCTACACATGAGCTCTGAGGCAAAACAGACTTTTAAGGGAAAGGCTATCAGATATGGAGCCAGAAAGATACGGTTATTTCTTTTAGTTAAGATTTTAATGATGTACAGCATACACATTGTAATGCACACAATCACAAGTGTTCAATTCAATGCAGTTTCACAAAGTGAACATAACTGTGTACCCACGTTCTGGGCCAAATAATAGAATTTTACTTCTTCAGAAGCCTGCCGTGAACCCCTCCCCATCACTACCCTCTCCTCCCCAAAAGTAACCACTATGCTCTTTTCTATGAACACTGAGTAGTTTTCTTGTGAACTTGTTATACACTGAGTCATAAAGTATAGATGTTTTTACTTTTTTTCACTTAATATTATGTTTGTGAGATATATTCATGTTTGTATGTGTTGTTGCATACAACAAAAGTACCTTATTTTTATAAGTAGACCACAATTTATTTATCTAATCTACAGTTGATAGAAATGTAGATATTTTCCAGTCTTTAACATTTACCAGTGCTGCTAATAAACATTTCAGTATACGTTTTTGTTGAACATATTTACACATTTAGGTCAGATGTACATTTTGAGATAGATTTGCAGGATCAGGGAATATGTATATTTTCAAACTTAGGAGGTAATGCCAAGTTTTAAGAGGGGTTGTAGCAGTTTACATTCCACTAGCAATGCACGACAGACCCATATGTTCACCAACACTTAACCTTAACAGATATTTTTATTTTAGCTATATTAGTTGGGGGGCTGTAGTCACAGCACATCTAGTTTTAATTTACATTTCTCTCATGGCTGAAAAGAGTGAATACATTTTCATGTTTACTAGATATTTGGTTATCCTGGTTTGTGTAGTATTTTGCTCACTTTTTTAATTGAGATTTTTACTTCCTATAGATCTGTATTATCTCTTCATATATTTTAATACAAAACCTTCATATATTTTGAAAATATTCCCTCAAACTGAGTTATTTATAAGTGTATTGTTTAATTTCCAGATAGTTGGGAATTTTGTTCTCATCCATTTTGAATATTTATTTTTAGTTTAATTCCACTGTTAACACAAAATATGCTCTGTATGGTTTCAATGCTTTGAAATTTGTTGGGAATTTCTTTATAGATCAATATATGATCAATTTTGGTGAATATTCTAAGAGCAAATATAAATTCTGATGCTTTTGTGTGTACTGTTTTAAATCAATTTTTAATCATAAATGTATATACATATTAAACCTATCATAGTATATGTATATTAATGTCCTAATATATAGATATTAACCAAATATATACCTATATACAGAAACATATAAATGTATGTGTGTGTGTACACATGCTTACTGTTTTTCTTTATATTTGCAGTTCTTTTCATTTAGAATTTTAATTAATATATTTCATTGTTCTGGCTTCCATCATTTCTGTTGGGAAGTCTTATTTTAGTTTTATTATTGTTCCTTTGAATGTAATATGTCTTTTTTTCCCTTTTTTAAGACTTTTTCTCATCTTGTTTTTTGCTAGTGTTACTCTGATATACATACATTTTATTTTCTTTTGATTCATCCTTTTTAGTTTGTAACATGTTTTGAATGTGGTTTGACTGAGTTTTTTCAATTTCACAGAATTTTCAGCCACTATCTCTTTTAAATCTAATCTCTCTCTTCTACTCTTTCAGTGCTTCAATTATAATTAAATTGTTAATAATTAGTTAATTGATAATTAATTAATTTGCATATGTTAAAACTTTTAATCATAGGTTTCTTACTCCTTTTTAAATTTTTCATCCTTTTATTATTCATGCCTCCATTTATTTTCTTCTGACGTCTTTTAACTAATGGTATTTTCCCTCTATGACTGAGTTTAAACCCATCTATTTTTATTTTCAGTAGTCATACCTTTTAATTCCATAGTTTCCTTTTTAAAATTTAGTTTTAAATCTCTATTGAGAAATAGTTGACATAAAATAATTTGCACATATTTAAAGTGTATAATTTGATGTTTTGCTCTATGCATAACTTGCAGCATTGCCAAAATCAAGAAACTGAACATATTCTTTACACTTTAACTTCCTTGTGCATCTTTATAATCACTTTCTTGTGTCTTGTTTTCTCCATCGTCAAGCAACCACTGACCTGCCTTACGTCACAATAGAACAATTTTCAATTTCTAGATTTTTTAAAAATTAGCTATATGATATGTACTTTTTTGTCTTTTAACTATTTTTGTTGTGGTTAAAAAAAGCTTAGCATAAAACTTACCCTTTTAACTATTTTTAAGTGTACAGTTCTCTGACATTAAGTACATTCACATTCCTGTACAACCATCACCACCATCCATCTCCAGAACTTTTTCATCATCCTAAATTAAAAACTCTGTACCTTTTAAATAGTAACTCTCTAATCCCTGGTGACCACTATTCTACTCTCTGTTTCTATGAATTTGACTATTCTAGGTAACTCATATATGATACTTTGTATATTTGTGCTTTTTTGTCTGGCTTATTTTACTTAGTATAATGTTCTTGAGGTTAATCTGGATTGTAACATGAATCAGAACTCCATTGCTTTTCTTTCCTTCCAGTTTTATTGAGATATAATTGACATATAACACTGTATATGTTTAAGTTGTACAGCCTTATGATTTGACTTACATACATCATGTAATGATTATCACAATAAGTTTGGTGAATAGCCATCATCTCAGAGAGATACAAAATTAGAGAAATAGAAAAAGAAATTTTCCTTATGATGAGAACTCTTAGGGTTTACTCTCTTACCTTTCATATATAGCACACAGCTCTGTTAATTATATTCATCATGTTGTACACTGCACCCTTAGCACTTGTTTATCTTATAAGTGAGTGTGTCATCATAAAAAGACATTACAAAATTATTGACTATATTCCCCATACTATGCATTTCATACCTGTGACTCCTTTATTTTGAAACTGGAATTTTGTACTTCTTAATCTCCCTCATGCATTTCTCTTCTCCTCCCAACACATTCTCTTGAATTGAACTGAGTAAGAGCAGACATTTTTGCTTCACCTTGATATTAGGAAGAACTCATTTGTCTTTCACTACTAAGTAAGATGTTGGTTGTAAGGGCTTTGTTGTTGTTGTTGTTTTTATAGATGTTATTTATCAGGTTAAAGTTGTTAATCTTCTATTCCTATTTTGTTGACTTTATGAAGAATAGCTGTTGGATATTTTTCAAGTGATTTTTCGCTCTATTGAGATTATCAGTATTTTTTCCCTTTGTTTTTTTGATATACTGAATTTTATGCACTGATTTTTAAATGTTAAAACAATTTTCTATTCCTAGAATAAATCTCATTTGGTCATGATATGTTATGTTTATTATGTATTGAAGAATTCCTTTGTTATACTTTGTTATGAATTTTTGCTCTGATGACCATGAGGGATATTGGTCGGTGATTTTATTTTTGTGTAATGTTTTTGTATATTTCTGTTGTTAGGGTACTGCTTATATCATATGAGTTGAGAAGTATTCCATTCTCTTCAGATTTTTGGAAGAGTTTGTGTAGAAATGGGTAGTATTTTTTAAATCCTTGGTATATTTTATCTGTAAAATCCTCTGTGTATTCTGCTGCTATTACATATATTTTTCTATAATAGTCAATTCTAACAAATTCATGAATAGTGTTGTTCAAGTCTTCTATCCTTACTGATTTTGTCTAATTTTGTTGATGTCTCCAATTAAAATTTATATTTGTGCATTTCAACTTTCAGTTTTATCACTTTATGCTGTATGTATTTTGAAGTTCTGTTACTAGGTACATAAACATTTAGGTTTGTTTTAAGGAATTGATTTCTCTATCATTATTAAATGACCTTCTTTACCTCTGATAATATTATTTGCAGTGAAATCTACTTCTGATATTAATTAAGCCATTCCAGCTTTATTTTAATTAGTGTTAGGATAGTATATCTTCTTTCTCATTCCTTTACTTTTAAGCTGTTCATTTCTTTATATTTAAAATGGGCTTATTGCAATTATCATGTAGTTAGATGTTCCTCTTCCATTCAATCTGACAATTTCTCTTTTCTGTTTGGGGCTTTGATACCATGTGAAGATTAATACAATTAGTTTTAAGTGAACCATTTCAGTATATGTTTTACTATTGCTCCACTAGTCTTTTATATCTTTTAAATCATTTTTTCTGTATTACTTAGGATTAACTGAGTGATTTTTATGATTTATTTCCTTCACTAATTTTTATATATGAATTTTTGCTTTGCTATTTTAGTGATTTCTTTGGAGTTTATAGTATCTCTTTAATATCACCTTCAAGTGATATTATAGTACTTCATATACTGTTTAAGAATTTTACAACTCTATACTTCCAATTCTCTCATTCCAGCCTTTGTTATTATTGTTGTTACAAGTTTTGCTTTTGCATGTGTTATAAATGTCACATTATGATTCTATTATCTTTGAACAGTAAAATATCTTTTAAAGATATTTAAGTGTTGTGAAAAAATCATATATACATACCCACATAGTTGCCAATTACTTAATTATTTAATTCCATTTACTATAGTAAATTTTCATACCATATTATTATTTTTTTCCTGCCTGACAGATTTTCAAAAAATTATTTTGTAGTATAGGTCTGCTGATTATGAATTCATTATTACCCTTTTGTACATCTGAAGAAGTATTGTGTTCTACTTTGAGGTGTTTTTAAGATTCTGATTTTTAACAATTTTATTATGTCTCAGTGTAGTTTTCTTCATGTTTAATATGATTGGGGTGTGTTAGGATTCTTAGATCTGTGGGTTAACGATTTTCATTAAATTTGGAAAAGAAGTTGGCCATTATTTTTTCAAATATTTTCCCTTTTTTCAGACACTACAGTTACACATAATGTAGGATGATTGAAATTGTATTCTTGACTACTTAGGTTGATGCTGTCCTTATTTTGGTTTGTTGTTTGAAATCTTTTACTCTTTGTGTTTCATTTGGAAAGTATATCTTGCTTTGTCTTCAAACCACTGTTTCTTCTCAATATCTAAGGTCTCATTAATCTCATCCAGGGTATTATATTTTATCTCAGACATTATATTTTTAATTTGTACACATACACTTGGATTTTAGGATCTTGTTCTCCATTTAACATGTTCAATCTGACTTCCAGCTTCTTGATGTATGGAGCACAGTTGTAATAACTATTGGGGATTTTTTTTTCTCTGCTAACTCTAACATCTGTGTTAATTCTAGATATGTCCAGATTGGCTGAATTTATTCCTCATTTTGGATCATGGTTTCTTGTTTCTTTGTGTGCTAATGTTTTTAGTTGAGTGCCAAACACTGTGAATTTTATCTTGTTCAGGTGCTGTATATTTTGTGTTCCTAAAAATACTCTTGATCTTTTTCTGGGATAGTTACAATATTTGGAGATAGTTTGATTCTTTGCATATTGCTTTAAATATTTGTTAAAAGTATCATAACTTTGTACCTTAAATATCCTCTGTGATCTGCCTATCTATCCCTTCATTCCCACTTAATCCTTGGTAACCATTGATGTTTTTACTGTCTCTGTAGTTTTGCCTATTTCAGGATATCATGTAGTTGGAATCATACAGTATGTAGCATTTTCAGATTGTTTTCTTAAGCTTAGTAACATTTATTTATAGTTCCTCCATGTCTTTTTACAGTTTGATAGCTCATTTCTTTTAGTACTGAATAATATTGTATTGTCTGGATGTACAAGTTTTTTTACACATTCATCTACTGAAGGATATGTTAGTTATTTTCAAGTTCTGGCAGTTATAAATAAAGCTACTATGAACATCCACATACAGGTTTTGTTCAGACATAAGTTTTAAACTCCTTTGTGAAAGTATCCAGAAGCACAATTACTGGATCATATGGTAAGAGTATGTTTAGTTTTATATGAAACTGGCAAATTTTTTCCAAAGTGGCTGTACCATATTGAATTTCCACCAGCAACAAATAAGAATTCTTATTGCTTTATATTCTCAACAGCATTTGGTGTTGTCAGTGTTCCAGATGTTGGCCATTCTAATAGGTGTGTAGTGAAAACTCACTGTTGTATCTAATTTGCGTTTTTCTGATGACATATGATGTTGAGCATCTTTGCATGTATTTATTTGCCATCCGTATATATTTTTTGGTAAGGTATCAGTTCAGGTCTTTGTCCTATTTGAAACTGGGTTATTTGTTTTCTTATTTTTGAATAAGAAGGGTTCATTTTACATTTTGAATAAGACTTTTAACAGTTATGCCTTTTGCAAATATGTTCTCCCAGGCTATGGCTTATCTTTTTTGTCTTCTTTTTATTTCACTTTCAATTTTAATTGTATTCAAGACAGTGTCTTCTTTTCTATTCACAGAGAAGAACATTTTAATTTTAATGAAGCCCAGCTTATCAATTCTTTCTTTCATAAATTGTTGCTTTGTTGTTGTATCTAAAAAGTCTTAGCCAAACTCAAGGTCATAGAGAATTTCTTTACTGCTATCCTCTAAAAGCTTTATAGTTTTTTGCTTTACATTTGGATCTGTGATCCATTTTGGGTTAATTTTTGTATACCTGTAAGTTCTGTGTCTAGATTACTTTTTCTACATGTCAACATTCAGTTGTTCTAGCATCATTTTTCTGAAAAGACTATCTTTTCTCCATTGTATTGCCTTTGCCACTTTGTTAAATATTAGATGACTATATTTACATATGTCTATTTATGGGCTCTTAATTCTGTTCTATTAATTTATTTATCTGTTCTTTGGCCAATACCATGCTGTCTTGATTACTGTAGCTTTATAGTAAGCCTTGAAATTCGGTAGTATCTGTACTCCAATTTTGTTCTTCTCTTTCAACAATATTGTTTTCGCTATTCTAGGTCTTCTGTATCTCCAAAAACTTTAAAATCATTTTGTCAATATCCACCAAATTACTTCCTGGTGTTTTGATTTGAATTGCATTGAATTTATAGAACAAGTGGAAAGGACTGACATCTTGATAATGTTGAGTCTTTCTACCCATGTACATGATTATCTCCCCATTTATCTCCTTGGTATCTTTCATCAGAGTTTTGATCTTGTACTTATGTTGTTAGATTTATACATAAGTATTTTATTTTGGGAGGTGCTACTGTAGATGTTATTGTGCTTTTAATTACCAATTGTGCATTGTTTGTATATAGAAAAGCAATTGACCTTTGTAAGTTAATCTTGTCTCCTGTAAACGTGGTATAATCACTTGTTAATCACAGTTTTTTTGTTGTTGTTGCTGTTGTTGACTTTTTCAGATTTTCATTTCTCTTTTATTTTTTATTTATTTTTATTTTTATTTTTTTGTTTATTTATTTTTTTGTGGTACGCGGGCCTCTCACTGTTGTGGCCTCTCCCGTTGCGGAGCACAGGCTCCGGATGCACAGGCTCAGCGGCCATGGCTCACGGGCCCAGCCGCTCCGCGGCATGTGGGATCTTCCCCGACCGGGGCACGAACCCATGTCCCCTGCATTGGCAGGCGGATTCTCAACCACTGCGCCACCAGGGAAGCCCCATTTCTCTTTTAGATGATCATATCTTCTGTGAAAAAACACAGTTTTATATCTTCCTTCCTGTTCTGTATACCTTTTATCATCTTATTATATTAGGTAAGACAGTGTGATGGAAAAATCAGTGTGAAAGCTAACATCCTTTCCTTGTTCCAGATGTTAATGGGAAATCTTTGTGTTTCTCATCACTAATTAGGATTTTTTTTTTTGGGGGGGGGGCATAGTCTTTATCACCTTGACAAAGTTTCCCTCTGTTTGCAGCTTACTGAGAATGTTTGTCATTAGTGGGTGTTGGGTTTTGCCAAATGCCTTTTCTACATCCATTGTTATGACCAAGTGGTTTTTTGTTTGTTTGTTTGTTTTTCTTAGCCTGTTGATGTGATCAATTAAATTAGCTCATTTTGAACAATGAACCAGCCTTGTATACCTGGGGTAAATCCCACTTGATTGTGGTGTATAATTATTTTTAACATTGTAAGATTTGATTTGCAATATTTTATTGAGTGTTTTTGCATCTATGTTCATGAGAGATATTGGTCTGTAGTTTTCTTTCCTTCTGATTTCTTTGTCTGGTTTTAGTATTAGGGTAACACTCACCTCACAAAATGAGTTAGAAAGTATTCCTTCCACTTCTATAGTTTCTTCCTTAAATGCTCAGTACGATTCATCAATGAACTCATTTGGGCCTGGTGCTTTCTGTTTTGGAAGGTTATTAATTTTTGATTCTGTTTCTTTAATAGATATATTTATTCAGATTTTCTATTTCTTCTTGTGTGAATTTTGGCAAATTGTGTCATTCAAGGAATTGATCCATTTTATTTAGGTTACCAACTCTGTGGGCATAGAGTTGTTCATAGTATTCCTTGATTATCCTTTTAATGTTCATGGGCTCTCAAGTGATGTCCCCTTTTTCATTTTTGATAGTAATGATTTGTGTCCTCTCTTTTTCTCTTAGCCTGTCTAGAGGCTTATCAAATTTATTGTTCTTTTCAATGAACCATTTTTTTCTGTTTCATTTATTTTATCTATTGATTTCCTGTTTTCAGTTTCATTTACTTCTGCTCTAATTCTTATTGTTTCTTTTCCTGATTATTTTGATCTTAATATTTCTACTTTAATTTAATTAAAGTTTTATGGCAGACATAGTATAAATCTGTTAAGGTGTGTTTTATGGTCTAGAATGATGTGCATCTGGGTAAATGTTTCATGTGAGCCTGAGAAGAATATGTATTCAGTTGGTGGATGAATTTTAATCTATAGATGACCATTAAATTCAGTTATTGATGATGTTGTTAAATTCAATTATGTCTTTATTGATTTTATGTCTGCTGGATCTGACGTTTCTGATGAGTGATTTGAAGTAGCCAAGTATAATAATGAATTCATCTATTTCTCCTTGTAGTTTTTGCCTCATGTATTTGTATACTCTCTTGCTAGGCACATAGATATTGAGGATTATTATATCTTGGAGAATTGACTCCTTTATCATTATACAATGCTCCTCTTTATCTCTGATAACTTTCCTGGTTCTCAAGTCTACGCTACCTGAAATTAATATAGGTTTCCTGATTATACAGTAATCAGGTATATTTTTCAATCCATTGACTTTAATTTTTATTTTTTCATAAGTATTATTTTTTTCTAATTCTTTCAGGTTATTTCTTCTTAGACATTGGGCAGTTTTCTTACAAGTGTGTATTGATCAGTACACTGTTGAATACTCAAGGGGAGCTGGGCTTCTGTAGACACCTGGAGTCCTATATATAATCTTCTCTCTGTGTAGCTCTATCTTTTCTAGTACTCTGCCCTGAAAACTCTAGTCTCCTTGGCCTCCCCTGACTTTCAGCCCTAAATGCAGTGTGCCTCCTAGTGTCTTCCCAGGCTCCTCTTTCTTGTGCTGCAGCCTAGAATCTCTCTCAAGGAAGCAATATGGGCAACAATAGCCTTCCCTTGTTTTATTCCTGACTCTTAGGAATCACTGTCCTTCATTATTGATGTCCAATGTCTTAAACATCATGTTTTCTCTGATATTTTGTTCCTTTATAAAATTGTTTCCAGTGGGATGTCATATGTGATTCAGTTTGGTCTGAAGTAGAAGCCATGAGTTCTGTAATTGTTATTCACTTCTTTTGAATTTCCCCTTTCTGGTAGATTTTTACATCTTGTCATCTACTTTCTTTAACACATAAATCATAGTAATTTTTTAGTTCAGTTCTAGTAACTCACATATCTGGATCATCTATGAGTTTATGTTTATTGATATTTTCTCTCCCTTTCTTTTTTTTTCTCTCAGTAATATTTCAATGTTGGAATGATAATGTATAATTGAATTCTAGACATTGTGTACAGGTAAGTGATAAAGATGCTGCATGATGCTGTAAGATTTACTGTTTTTCAGGCAAACATTATAAAGATATAAACATATCTGCAACCCAGGTGCATAGAGACTGGGTTTCTATGTTTTAATGTATGGTCTATTTCTGATTTGCTCTTCTTCTCAGTGTAAAGTTCTTCAAAGTCCGAATTGTGAGCCTGGGTGTTTATATCAGGTTTTTACTTTGTGTTTGGGTGATATTTCTTAGTATACATGTAGTATGAGACTCTCAAAAGCTCTGTTTAGCTCCACAGTTTCTTAGAAGCTGCTTTATTCTTGTTATTTAGTCTCTTGTTAGGCTTTGCTTAAAGTCTAGCAAATGCCTTCAGGGAGTAGTGTATTGAGCTCACTCTGTTCTTCACTGATGTGATGAAACAGTTGTATTTGTGTGCGCTTCTGTGTGTGTGCATGCATGTGTGTGTGTGTGCGTGTTACACAGTTGTCCTATTTGCTCTTGGTGGGAGGATTGGCTTGATAAAAACTGTTGAATCATAACTGCAAGTGGAGAACCATGATAATGTTTTGAATTTTTTCTTTATTGTCCACTAAATCTATGATTTTTTTAAGGTACTAAACCTGAAGACATTTTTGTTTCTTTACCTTTAAAGTAGAGGAAACTTATTTTGTTAAGCTGGTGTAAATATAATATAAGATAATTTTTTAAAATCACCAAGAAAGCTAAAAAGTTCTATAAAATAGCATCACAAGTTATGTATAATATTACTTTAATAATAATAAACTACTATTAAAAACAATGGCTACAATATGTTAAATGTAAATTCAACTATATGTCAAGTATTATGTTTTTATTTGTATTATTTATGCACTCACTATATATATTTATATATACATAAATATATAGAATATATATTATATATAATATATATACTGTATAATACATATTATATATATTTATGTCTTCATTATGAACACCATTGAATGTAACTTTTTTATTTTAAATTTATTTTGAATTCTTAGCTTATTATTTTAAAAATAAGACTGAGAGTAGAAAAAAAATAGATGTTTCCACTGTCTACTTTAAAAAATTTTTATTGTTTTTTTGAATTCTTAAGAGGTGTGACCTTAAGTACTTTATCTCTCTGAGCCTAATTTATCTCACCTGAAGAATAAGTATGATACTGCTTTCCTTAGAGGATTATTGAATAAAATAATATATATGTAAATATCCCTAACATCATGCTTAGATATAGATGTCATTCAAAATTGTTACCTATGCTTAGTGTTTGATTTTATATAAAGATTTTCATAGACATTTGAATTCATGTAGAATAGCAGGTATTTTATTTTTAGAATTCTGTATAACTTTTTAATATAAGTAATATGAATGATATACTAATACTTTATTTTTAATTTGTGTGACACAACTTTTGAACATGGATTGGTACTCTTTGTAGTATCTCAATAAAATATGGTATTTTTATCCTCTAAATTCATTTCCTCTGCTGCAAATATCCTTTTGGTCTTTCTGAATAATTCCTGTGAGTATTTTAGGATAATTTTACTCTAACCTGCTCAAGAAAGCTCTGTATAACACAGTGGTATGGGTTTAAAAACTTACCACTCATTGCACAAATTTATATCAAGCATTACATTTGGATTGTTTTTCTAAATGTCTTTATCCTGGACCACTCCCCACTAGAAATTACTCAAAATGGAAGACTGCATGTTTTTCATTTATGAATTCCTAAGGCTTAGCTCAAAGCTTGACACATGATGAGGACTTTGGAAATGTTTGTTTCAGGAATAAACTTTTGAAGAAATGAATAAAGAATAAATGAATCAACGAATGCTACAGTCTTATCAGCTATTACATACTTTAAAAAAAGCTAATCTATGTATAAATGAAGCAAATTGCACTAAACCAGTTATTTGTAATCCTAACTTCACTTTAAGATCTTTTAGTGAGACTTTAAAATATAAAATGTCTAGAGCCTTTCCCCAGAGATTTTGATTTACTTGGCTTGATAGGAGAGAGTTCTGGGATTTGTGTTTTTGAAAAGCTTCCTAGGAGACTAAAAATGTTTCTATGTTTCAGAAGCATTGATCTAAACTGTTCTCCACCAGTAAGGAATACTAGACAATAATGGTTGATTAACACATGCATTGTTGTTTTTTTTTATCTCTACAGGAAATCACAAATAGGAAAAGAAAAGTAAAAGTAAGCATAGAATTGGTTGAAAATATAAATATTGGGTTCTACATATGAATGATGGTTATTATATTTTCTGAAGCAAACTTTCAAACACCTGGAATTAAAAGAGCTTTATATCATTTGAAAATGCATTTCAGTCTAAATGCTTACAAGTATGAAAACATAAAATATCATGTAGTTATTGCAGAAATCCAACTATATTAAAGCAAAACTGTCTTGGAAGACCTAGAATATTCTCCATGAATATTGAAATGAGTGTGGGGCTTACAGTTAGGCAATAGCAGTTTGAACAATGGATTTACTACTTTCTGCTTTATCATAGGGGAAAGCCTCCTCTCATTGTTAAACCCCATTTTTTTCATGTGTGAAAATGGGGGTACTATGAAAGACGTGCTTTTCCCCTTCCTTGGAAAATCCATCTTTATTAGACCCAGGTGACAAGTTGCTCTAGAGAAGCAACTTCTAGAGAAGCTGATTCTGAGATGGAGTTTACAGAATAGTTATTAGGAAATATACTTGGAGAGGTGGAAAAAAGCAAGATTTGGTAGAGGCCAAAGTCAAGGTGCAATGCCTTATGATAGCCCCGACCAACTCCAAGGGGAGCTCTCTAGTTAAAATGACCATTATTGTTATCACCATGTTGAATTGAAATAGGCTGTCTGTCTTTACACTCATGGGTAGACCACACACACACACACACACACACACACACACACACACACACACACAAAATCTCTTTATGTCACATGCCTGTCACCGGGCCTGGTATATTAAAAGAAGTCAACATATAACTAATAAATGAGTACACTGGTACTTAAATTCTCATCTCAAATACTGCCATTTTAGGAATGATCTTTTTAGCCCATCTTTTCTCCATCCTGGAGGTAATAATCTGCCTCATATGACTTCTTTTTATTACTGCTCTTAAATGATAAATAACATTTACATAGACTGTGCTATATGCCCCAAATTCTTCTTAGAATATGCTCTTTTATTCTTTATAATAACCATATATATAATAAAATATCATTATTACCTCCATTTCATACGTGGGGAAATTGAACTGGCTAAAATTACACAGCTAGATTGTCATAAATTTGAATCCATGCAGTGTAACTGCAGGAGCTATGCCTTTAACCACTGTGTTATCCTGCCACTTAACAACAGATGCAATCATTGGAGATAGTCTAATCTCCTTGGCAAGGTAGTAAGTTCTTGGAGGAAAGGACAAATATTGTGTATTATTCTCTTTGTATTCACATAATATAGTGGATATATAATATATAATCAATCATTATAATATATAATTAATCCTTAAGGTTAATTATATAATACTATAAATTTTAGGGTTGTACAGAGAGAAGAAAAAGAAAGAGGGGGGCTTCCCTGGTGGCGCAGTGGTTGAGAGTCCTCCTGCCGATGCAGGAGACACGGGTTTGTGCCCTGGTCCGGGAGGATCCCGCGTGCCGCGGAGCAGCTAAGCCCGTGAGCCATGGCCGCTAGGCCTGCGCGTCCGGAGCCTGTGCTCCGCAACGGGAGAGGCTGCAGCAGTGAGAGGCCCGCGTACCGCAAAAAAAAAAAAAAAAAAAAAAAAAAAAGAAAGAGGGAAAGGAAGAAAGGATTAAAACATATAGGGAGAAATAGAAAGTTCTGGAAAGGAAATGTTTTCTCAAAATCTACAAGGTTAAGCATGTAATCAAGAAGAGGGCAATTTTATTGAGATTGAAAGATCAATAGGTCCATTTGAATAGCTAGAAACTAGAGTATGTAATTTAAATATCTAAATGGCTTTTCTCAGTGATAATGTCATATGTCTATTGCCTCTCCAGTATTCATTGTTAATTTCCTCTGCTTATATGTTTCCAGACCAGAGTACAGCTTTGCTGAGATAATGTTTCTCACTTAGCCTTGGGGTGGGCATTCCATCCTGTTTAAATGGCCTCCTGCTGACCACAAGCACCTTGGGAAGAAGCAGTATCACTGAATTCACCAGAGCATATTAACTGATAAGCTAAATTCTAGTTGTGGCAATTAATACAATCACTCATTTAGAGAAATCATTTATTTAAAATTCCTTTGAGTCCTTTAGTTCTAAGATACTATTATCAAACCTATGCTTATTTTATTACCCTCCAAGTTACGGGTTCCTAGCCAAATAGCTTTTGACATTTTGCCGGGGGAAATGATGAAGTTTTTAAAAATGCACTGGGAATAGCTCACTTTTACTGCAAAGACTCTATCTCCCTAAGGGAGCAGTTTGGGGAGATGTGTGGGTATTGAGCAATGGAAACTATGTTTATCCTCCTTTTGGTACTAGTAATTTACCCTTATAAGATTTGTAAGAAAATAGGCTCAGTTGAAAATAATTATAAGCATGATTATGAGAAGTGAAGGGCAAAGTAGAAAAATGACAATTAAGAGAGACATGAATCATGTTTATTCAATCAGCACATATTGAATGCCTTCTATGTTCCAAGCACTGTCCTAGGAGCTCAGAGTATATCAGTGAAAAGAGACTCATTAAGTCACTAACCTTCATGACTATGATTATCCTTGAGAGGACTGGATAAATTGTAGGGCAGGGATCTGTTTTTCAAGGTTCATTGACTATTTATGACTCTTGGCTGAGGAACCTCCAAAGCATTTTTAAGGAAGCTGTGCAGAAATGAGTTGTCACCAGATTTCAAATGTGTTTATACATTAGATTCACCCTGGAGTCTTGTTAAATAAAGCACCAGTTGCTGAGTCCAATGCTAGCATTTCTGACTCAGTAGGACTGGGATGGGGCTGGAGAAGTTGCCCTTCTAACAAATTCACTAGTGATGATGATATTGCTGGTCTGAGGTCCACTGTTTAAGAATCACTGAATCATATAGTAGAATTTGAGGCAAGAAACCCAGTTAGAAGACCATTGCATAAAGACACAATGTAGGATATTATTTCAGAAGAGTCAAGACTTTTAATTAAGACAGAACTAGATTTAAATTTGGCTCCGTTTTTTAGTAAGATTTTGCTTTTATACAAATCCCTTAAACTGAGAAACCTCTTCAAAACAAACATGATACTATTAAGGGTGATAGATGCATTAGTTAAGTAGGAAAATAGTGACCATTCTTAATGTCTGGACCTGATAACCTAGTTAAGAATTCTGGAAACCAGAGTTGAAGCACAGGGTTTCAGATCAGTCCTAAAATAGGTCTTTCTCTTCTCCTTTCTGTTACTCTCAGATTCTTCTAATTTTTTCCCCATCTGTTCTTCCACCACCTTGCTCATATCATTCACCCTGCTCACAGAATTGATACTATTGTAACCTATTTAACATATGGTATGCTTTCTTGCTTTACCCCAAACTACTTTTTTATGATGGGTCAGAATACCTATCTCAAAACACAAAGATGATCACACCAACCCCTTTGGAATGATTTATTGGCTTCTCATAACACTTGGATTCTGGCTTCCTGTTCTCAGCGTAAGCTGTATATTCATACATCGTTTGGTTTCTGTCTGTCTCTCTGGCCTCATCCAGTCCACACATTTAGTTTGACTCTTTGTACCAACTGCTCTGGTCCTCCTTCAGGTCCCTAAATGCACTGTGTTCTTTCTACCACTGGATACTTGTAGTTGTGGCTTACTCCTTTGGGAAGTTTCTTTTCTCTCTCTCCACTCTCTGCTCATATTTACTTAGTTAACTCCTACATTTTCTTTATATCTCAGTTTTGCAAAAGAATCTCTTCTGTCCACACCCTCTTGCCCAGCCCATGTCCAGAGTTCCAATGCCTTTAATTTATGCTCCTTTAGCTCCATGTACCTTCCCTTCATTGCTTTTATGTCAGTTGTAATTGCATTTACTTGTGTAAATATTTGTTGTCTTTTCTCTCTCCAACTATATTCTAAGCTCTACCTGGGAGAAATAGTCAGTGTTGTTCATCACCTAGCAATTAGCACAGTACCTGGCACAGTAATTGTTCAACAATTAGCCACTGAATGAGTGAATGGATGAACGAACCCAAAGCAATGGCCAGAATGCATGAGTCTGTGTATAGGGAAAGGGACACACACCTATAAAAAATGGAAGGGAGAACCACACATCAATACATTTCTTTTAAGCACCTGGTGAGTGAGTTCTGACTTAGAAACACAATCCAATCAATATTCTAGTCCAGTGATTTCCCAACAGAGACACAGTTGTTTGTTTGTTTGCTTGTTTATTTGAGGAAGTTCTTCATTGTATAGGACTATTTTGAGTGTTGTAGGGATTTTAATACTCCCTACAACACACAAAGTTTTAATGCCTTCGACCAAAAATCTCAGTAATGCTCTTCCCCTAATTATTTTGAAATGTCCCCAAACATTTACTTTTGTTTATTAAGAGTAATGCTGTTGCTTTTTGAGAACTACCATCTAAATTATATTAGCAGTGGCTTTTGCCTTGCAGAGGGGCAGAAAAGGAATGAACAGAGAAGCAAGCAAATGGTTGTTTTCCTCCTCCCACAAATATAATGTCTAGGGTTGGCATAATTATTATTTGAGAAAACATATATTAAGTTCTTACTAGAGGTCTGACACATAAATGCTTAATAAATAGTGGTTATAAGTAATAGGAAGTAATGTAGAATACCTGAATATGAGGTGAAATTGGAGAAAATAAGAAAGATTCAAGAAATATTTAGGAGATAAACTGAATTTGTCCTGGTAACAATGCTTGGGGTCAGAAGGAGAAAAATGATTCTGCAACTTATGCTTGGACAATGGGTACCATTAACTGAGATATAGAACATATGAAGAAGGATAAACTTTCTAAGGGGGAGGTCATGAATTTGATATTGGACACCCTAGATTTGAGATGTTGGTAAAATGTTTTGCAAGAGCTATTCAGTAGCAGTTGAGCATTAGGAAATGGGTCATTTTGGAATTCGTGTTGTAAGAGGTGAAAATTGAAACTGCAGAACTGATGAAAACTGTTCAGAAGAGGGTGTAGAGTGGAAGCCAGGGTGGAAACCAATCCATAAGCAAAGGATGAAGAGAAGAGAAGAAGACATTCAGGGGCAACTGAAAAGGGCTGGAGGACCATAAGTCGTATGTACATTTCTATGGACCCAAAGGAAAAGTGTGTTTTAGTAGTAAGGGAGCATCACTTGAATTTGAATTTGTAGAGAGGTTTATCCACATCTTAAGAGTATATAACTCAAAGCAATAATTTGCTAATTGTTTAGTATACTGTATTTGGAAGTCTGTGCCTATAGAATGGACTATTTTATTCTGTCTTGCCTCTTTTCCCCCTTTATTTCAGTAAAAACAAATTTTGGGAGGAAACTGTGGCTCCTCTACTTCATGTGATTCTGATGGATCTGCTAATATCAGGATCTCACTCGTTCCTCACTGGTGGGCATAGGACCTATATTTGATCATTCTCCCACTTAATACTCTATTTCTTTAGCCACAGAGTTTATTTCAGGAATGAATATATCCACTAAGCTTAACTAATTAGAGTTCATTTCTGAAATGTGTATAGGGACCCCAGGATAGGGGGCCCACGGTTCCTACAGATGTCTCCAATATGAGATGATGTAAGCTTGGGGCTGCTGACAGCCCAGCCAAACCTATCCAGCATCATTCTTCACAACTCCCACCACTACAAAGAGAAAACATGCTTATAGTAGGAAAACACGGGGCCAGAAAGAGCAGGAGAATCAGAGACAGTGTCAAAACAAGCGATGGAGGGCTTCCCTGGTGGCGCAGTGGTTGAGAATCCGCCTGCCAATGCAGGGGACACGGGTTCGTGCCCTGGTCCGGGAAGATCCCACATGCCGCGGAGCGGCTGGGCCTGTGAGCCATGGCCGCTGAGCCTGCGCGTCCGGAGCCTGCGCTCCGCAATGGGAGAGGCCACAACAGTGAGAGGCCCGCGTACCACAAAATAAATAAATAAATAAATAAAATAAAATAAAACAAGCGATGGAGAGAGAATGATGACACTCCATAAAGATTGAAAACAGCTGTATTCTTAGCCTTTCAGTTACATGAGTCAATCATTTCCTCTTTTCACTAATGCTAGTTTTAGTAGCATCTTTGTCACTTGCAAGTGAAGTATACAGACTCACAGTATATTTTGCTTCCTTAGGAAAACCTTCTTTGACCCCCAAGCCAGATCTAGGTTCTCTGATTTTTTCTTATCTTCCATGGACACTTTCCAAGCACTGTCTCCTTTTCCACTTCATTCATAAAGTGGATTCCTCACACTGAAGATCTTTTCTGGAGTTTCCTACCTATGGACTTGTATCTTCACTCCAACCCCCAATGGTGTGTACCTCCATAGGCACCCCTCTTGAGGAAGCCCTCTGTCCCAACTCCCTCCACTTATTCGTCCCCCACTCAGTCTTTCTACACCTGAACATCACAGTGGTGCCTGCTAGCTCCTCATGACTGCTTCCCATCAGGCTAGGAGGGGCTTCTCATGTCTGCCCAGGTCCCCTTCCTTATGAGCCATCCCCATTCCTACTTCAGCCCAATATCTCTTAACATAATTAGGGCAGGTATATTTCTCTCCACATTATATATGAAGTAAATGAAACTGTGGAAATGTTTTGACTTACTAAATATTATACAATGTAAAATAGAGCATACATTTTCTTACAGACCAGTGCTCTTTTTCTCTCATTTTTTCTCATTTTTACTTAATTTACTTTCTCTTCTTTTTCCTTTAATTATATTTACTCAGAACCTACAATTAGTTCATTAAAAAATTAGAAAGACCATTGGATAATATAGAAACTCTATCCTCAATTCCTGCCCTTAAGAGTCTTCTGGTGTCCAGACTCACAGATACAGAGAACAGACGTGTGTTGCCAAGGGAAGGGGAAGGGAAGGGTTGGGAGTTTTACATTAGTAAATGCAAACTCTATGTAGGATGGATAAAAAACAAGGTCTTACTGTAGAGCACAGGGAACTATATTCAGTATCTTGTGATAAACCATAGTGGAAAAGAATATGAAAAAGAATATAAAAAAATCTTCTGGTGTCATTGATGGAACAAAGCTAACACTACATGTAATAACAGTGAACACTATTACATGATTATATTTTGTGGCACAAATAATGTGTTACTTTTTATGTAGAACTGGCTAACAAATGAGAATCATGTCATTCATGGACGGCTTCTTGGAGGAGGCTGTGCTTGAGTAAGACCCTTATGAAATGTCCAAAAAGTAAAGGAGACCTTGAGTAGTAATGGGAAAAATATCTTACAGATGACCCCGAAAGGACCAAGTTGGAAAGTTCACCATCAAGTTGAGATAATTCCTTCTATTCCTAAGCTGTTGAGAGTTTTCAACATGAATGGGAGTTGGAGTTTTTCAAACAGTTTTTTGTACCAATTGATAAGATGATATGACTTTTCTTCTTTAGCTTGTAGATAATTATCAAATTTTGAGGCCTTTTATATGTGGAAAAAATTCCACTTAATTCTAGGGTATAATTATTTTTTATACATTGACAGGTTCATTTGTTCATATTTTGTTGAGGATTTGGGGGGTTTAAATTCATTAGAGATGTAGGTTCTGTAATTTCCCTTTGTGTATTGCCTTTTTAGACTTTTGGTGTCAGGGTAATGCTGGCTTCATGAGACGGATTGGGAAGTATTTTGTTCTATTATTTTTCTAGAAGAGGTTGTGTGTAAATTTTCTTTAAATGGTAGAATTTTCAAATGAAACCATATATGCTTGAACATTTCTTTTCTGGAGTTTTTAATATATTGATTCATTTTTCTTAATGGCGATTCAGATTGTCATCTTGGTTAAATTTTTCAAGGAATTCATTCATTTCTCCTAAATTTGTCAAATTTATGAGCATGAAGTTGCTTGTGGTTTTCCCTATTGTCCTTATTGCTGCAGAGTCTGTAGTGTTATTCCCCGTTTCATTCTTAATATTGCTCATTCAGATCTTCAGCTTTTGTTTTTGTCGGTCTTGCTAGTGGTTTATCAATTTTATTAATTTTTAAAAACTAATCAGCTTCTTGTTTCATCCACTTTTTCCATTGTTTTCCAAGTTTTCATTTTATTGATTTCTACTCTTCAAATAAAGAGTTGTCATTTCCAATAAGATACTTTTCAAAAAAGAAAGAAATTCCTTCACTCTCCATTTGATCCAGGTTTTATTCTTCTTTTCCTAGTTTTCTTCCTGGTAAGGACCTAGATTATTTATTTGAGACCACATTGATCAGCTTTTTCATATTGGACCAACCTTGCATTCCTGTTATAAATCTCACTTACATTTATTATATTATCCTTATTTTTCATTGCTGGAGTCCATTTCCTAAGTGCTTGTTCAGGATGCTTACGTTTATGTTTATAAGTGTATTGATCTCTACTTTTCATTTCTTATACTGTTTTTGTCTCATATTGATATTAGTATGATGCTGGCATCATAAAATAAATTGGGATGTCTTTCCACTTATTCCATTTTTTTCTGGAATATTTTTTATAATTTTATATCACTTTCTTCTTAAATAATAGGTAGATTTCACCAGGGAACTTATGTATGCCTGGATTTTTCTTTGTGAAAATGTTGTTGAATAGGAATTCAATGTCTTGCATAGATATAGGACTGTTTTATGTGTAATTCTTCTCGATTGAGTTTTGATAGTCTGTGGCTTCCAAGAATTTGTCCATTTCTTTTATGTTATCAAATTTATCAGCATAGAATTGTTCTTAACATTTCCTTGTTATCCTTGTATAGCCTGTAGTATGTGTGTGATGTCCCCAACTCTATTTCTGCTTTTTCTTTAGCCACTTGGCTATCAATTTTACTAAATTTCAAGAACCAGCTTTTTGTCTCATTTACTTTCTTTACTGGTTTTTCTGTTTCTTATTTTATTGATTTCTTCTTTAAACTTCATTATTTCCTTCTCTTTGCTTGCTTTATGTTTAATTTATTCTTTAAATTTTAAATTTACTTAAATTTATTCCTTAATTCTGAAGACTAAATAATGGATTCGAGACCTTTCTTCTTTTCTAATATAACCATTCATATTATAAATTTCCTTCAAAGCACTGATTTAGTTGTACTCCAGAAATTTTGATATTCTGTATTTTCATTTTAATTTAACATAAAATATTTATTATACAATGTCCAATGTGATTTCCTCTTCAATCCTTGGGTTATTTAGAAGTATGCTGTTTAATTTATAAATATTTGAGAGTTTTCTGAATATTATATTGTTATTGATCTCCAGTTTAATTCCATTTTGGTCCAAGAACATATTTTGTATGATATCTATCCTTTCAAATCAAAGTTTGTTTTCTAACTAAGGGTATGGTCTATCATAGTGAATGTTCCCTGTACACTTGAAAAGAATGTATATTCTGCTGTTGGGTGAAGTGTTCTATAAATGTTAATTCAGTCCTGTTGATTGACAGTGTTGTTCAGGTATTAATGTCCTTGATAATTTTCAGTGTATTTGTTTTATCAATTGCTTTGAAGAGATTTTTGATGTTTCTAACTATAACTGTGAATTTGTCATTTTTCTGTTTAGTTTGATCAGTTTCTGCTTCACGTATTTTGAACTCTGCTTAAGAGGAGTATGAATTTGCAGTTGATATGTCTTCTGGAAGATTTTACCTCTTATTATGTAACATATCTGTTTATCCCTAATATAGTATATCCCTTGTCCTGAATTTTACTTTGTCTGATAGATTTAGATTTGATCTAAATCTGTCTCTTTAAATTTGATCTTTGTATAACTATCCATCCTTTTATCTTAATCTATCTTAAACTTTATATTTGATATGTTGGATTACATTCATTGATTTCTGAATGTTAAATCGGCCTAGCATATCTGGAATAAATACATGTTGGTCATGGAATATAATTCTCTTTGTACACTGATAGATTCATTTGCTAATATTTTGTTGAGGACTTTTCTGTCTATATTCATAAGAGTTAATGTTTTGTAGTTTCCTTTTTTGTAAAATCATTTTTTTTTGGGTTTTGGTAGCAGAACAATACTAGTCTCATAGTAAAGTGAGAAATGTTTGTCCTCTTATATTTCTTGGAAGAGATTGTATAAAATTAGTCTTAATTCTTCTTGTTGATTCTGCCCACTTGATCTGGAGTCTCCTAGAAGGGAAGGATTCCAGGCATGTGGATAAACAAAGAGATTTTCTGGAAAGGGTGCTGTCATGGTTGGGTCCCTCTCACTGATTCTGCCTGCACACCTTTGGATCTGTTAGAGAGGGATGGACCTCTCAGGCTTGGTGAGAAGGAGAGGGACTTCCTATGACCAGTTACTGTTGATGAGGCTCCCAATTGACCACCCTTGCTTATGATGTGGGGCTCTTCTGATGTTGTCAGAGCGACATTCCTTGGATTTCTGGGAGGAATGAGCATACCTGGGCTGCCTTCTGTTGCTGGGCTGAAGGTCAGAAGGATGCCTTCTTCCTGTGAGGGAAACAAAGGCAACCTGCTCCTGTGCTGTTCCTCTAGTCCTTGGGTCTCAAACTGGTTTGCCTTCCTTTTCCACATCTTCCTGTTCTCCCCTTGGTTCTTTCTTTTGTTATTTTCATGGATTGTCTTTGTTCTTAGTGGGAAGGAGCAGAGCCATTTCTCCAAAGAAGACATACAGATGGCCAAGAAATGCATGAAAATTTGCTCAGCATTACTAATCATTAGAGAAATGAAAATCAAAACCACAATGAGGTATCGTCTCACACTGGTCAGAATGGCCATCAGCAAAAAATCTACAAACAATAAATTCTGGACAGGGTGTGGAGAAAAGGGAACCCACTGCACTGTTGCTGGAAATGGGAATTGATACAGCCACTACGGAGAACAGTATGGAGGTTCCTTAAAAAACTAAATATAGAACTACCATATGACCCAGCAATCCCACTTCTGGGCATATACCCTGAGAAAACCATAATTCAAAAAGAATCATGTACCACAATGTTCATTGCAGCACTATTTACAATAGCCATGACATCGAAGCAACCTAAATGTCCATCAAGAGATGATTGGATAAAGAAGATGGGGCACATATATACAATGGAATATTACTCAGCCATAAAAGGAAACGAAATTGAGTTATTTGTAATGAGGTGGATGGACCTAGAATCTGTCATACAGAGTGAAGTAAGCCAGAAAGAGAAAAACAATTACCGTATGCTAACGCATATATATGGAATTTTAAAAACAGGTACTGATTAACCTAGCGACAGGGCAAGAATAAAGATGCAGACCTAGAGAATTGACTTGAGGGCATGGAGGGGAAGGGTAAGCTGGAACGAAGTGAGAGAGTAGTATTGACATATATACACTACCAAATATAAAATGGATGGCTAGTGGGAAGCAGCAGCATAGCACAGGGAGATCAGCTGGGTGCTTTGTGACAACCTAGAGGGATGGGATAAGGAGGGTGGGAGGGAGAAGCAAGAGGGAGGAGATATGAGGATACATGTATATGTATAGATGATTCACTTTGTTGTACGGCAGAAACTAACACATCATTGTAAAGCATTTATACTCTAATAAAAATGTGAAAAATAAAAAAGTCATTGTTGTTCCCAGGGACAGGGGCCATGCCAAGCATCAGAGGGGAAGGGTCTAACATCAGAAGAGGAAGGGACAATGCTCTCAGACAGATTTAAAGCAATTGCTTCCATCGAGCCTCAGAATAGTTACTCATAATTGACAGTTGCTCCCCTGGGACACATACAGGGTGCTTAGAGAGTACTTGTCAGGACCAGTGACTAGACAGAGAAGCTTCCTGAGGAAAGTGACATTTAGACCTGAGACCATACTGTTGAGTATGTGTTGTATATGTGAAGAAAGGTAACATGCTCCTCACAAAGACAGAGGGATGGAGTGCTTAGGGTCCATCTGCCAGAGGAGAGAGGATATAAACAGAGAATGAGGCAGAGAATGAGCATGAGAGACAGAGACAAAAAGATAGAGAGACAGAGGGAGAGAGGACAAAGGAGCCTGTTTGACTCAGGCTGGAATTCACTAGGTTCATTTGATTGACCATTTCTGTGCTCGATGAAGCATTTTGAGAGCAGCGACACTGGAACAAATCGGAGACATCTGAATTTATGGAGGAAACAGATTCATTGAAGACAGAGACATGATGATTGGAGGAAAAGTGGATATACTGGCGATGGTGGAGAGTTGGCTGGATTTTCATTATGCCTTTCCTTTTGTAATTTTTATCTGGTCTTTAGGGGAATTTCAAAGACCTGACTAGTCAAAAATCCCTTACCTTGGCTGAAGAATTTCTGTAGGCTGGCATAGGGTTATTTTATGCAGTATTTGCCTTACAATTATGGAGAATGTAAAAATAATTCAGGCTAAAGGAAACATCTTCCAATGTGTTGTAACGTGTTAAAGACCAACTTTTAACTGTGGTCTAAACCTGAATCAGCAACATGGTGAGAAATGTAGAGGCCTGGGTGGAACATTTACAAGATACTGTTTGTGCCAGTAGAAAGGCAGAATGAAATCTCATCTCATTCCACAATGCAAATATTGTACACCAGGTGGATTAAAGACCTAATTATGAAGAGTAAACACACACACACACACACACACACACACACACACACTCACTCACCCTTTTTCTTCTTTAATGGAAAAAATATACAGGAGAACATCACTTTGAATGAAGGGGGGAAGACTTTTTAGAGAAAACTTTAAAAGCACAAAGTGCTGGTAAAACAATTTTAAATTCAGATACATTGAAATTAAGAATTTTGGTTAAGGAATGTACTAGCAATGGATACACATGCACAGCTATACACAAAAGCATTTTGGACTTCAGCTGTAAAAGTTCAAATAAATATTTTTTTTCAGCCCACTGTAAATTATCTATTGGTCATTTCAGGTTCCATTTATTCATGTATGTATTTGTTTGTTTGCTTGTCTTCTATGCTTTTTCCTCACTTTGTACTCCTATATCCTTTTCCCCCATCTTCAAAAACAACAATTCTAAAGTGTTGGTGTGTATATTTTTGCATGTAACTGTCCATGATTTCATACAATTTTCTATAAATTATTAAAATTTAATATAAATGTTATAATATTATACATTTTACATTCTTTTTTTGTCACCTTACTTTTTTCCCTTTCAACTACGTGGCTTCAATTTTCATCTGTGTTTCTTTGCATAGAATTAATCTCTTTCTTTTTATGATGTTCCATTATGGTCTATATTCCACTTTATTCATTCCACTAAACTCTGATTCAGGAAATTCAATGAATAACAAACAGGAAAATAAAATTAAAAACATTACTCTTGGACATATCATGGTAAAGTTACAGAACACCAAAGAAGCTGAAAACTTAAAGGCATCTATAGAGAAAGATGAATCAACCACAAAAGAACATTAGAGTGATCTGATTTATTAAAAGAAGCTATTAAAGCTGGAGAATATTGAAATATTATCTCTAATGTGCTGAAATTAAATACATCTTTCCACAGAATTCTATATTCTGCATAGTTTTCAAGAATGAGGATGAAAGAAAATAATTTGGTGGTGGATGGGAACTTTCAACAGATTTTTATGAGAATTCTAAAAGGCATATATTAGGCAGAAATAAAAGAATTCCATGTAAAATCTATGAAATGGAATTTGAAAGGAATTATGAATATTTATATTAGTTAATATACATTAATATATAGCTAATATATAATCTAAGTATTCATTGGTTATTAAAATAGTAATGCCTAATTTGTGTGTGTATGGGTGTGGGGGTGAAGCTGGGTAAAAAATAATAATAATAATCCTGGGAAACCATATAACTTCAGGTGAAAAAGGATAATGAAAGTTAAAATATTTTATGGTTCTCTTAGGAAAAGAATAAGGATTTGATTAACTTTATATTGTATCATATATGTAGTTTGGAAAATTCAGGCTATATGTTTAAAGAATAAGTAAAGATCATGTAACTTCCAAACCAGTAGAGAAAAAAAAAATAATGACAATAAGGTTGAAGAAAAAGAAGCTTGTCATAACCAGGTGGATATAAAGCATTTAAGATGTTAGAGGTAAATACAAATACATCTGTAAATGTAAAAAAGTTTAAGACAAGACTTCAGTTTAAAAAAAAAAAAAAAGACATTTGTCATTTCCAAGAGACAAAGCAAAAACAAAAATAAAAGGTTAAAGAATAGGAAAACCTATCTTAGGACATACTAATCAGAAGAAAACCAGTGCAGATAGATAAAATAAATTTGAAAATATTAATACCATTAAAAAGAAGAATTCTATAATGATCCATATTCAATTTATCAGGAAAATATAACAGTTCTAACCGTGATATATCCAAGAGACAGGATGGGGATATAAAGAGTAATAAGTGGTTGAACTACAAGAAATAATTTTAAAATTTACAAACTCAGCAGGAAATTTTTAAACACAGGTAAGTTACTTTAAAAGGTAAGTTACTCTTCAAGGAGACCCCAAAAAAGTAAAAGAAAAAAATGGATCAAAATAATTTGAGGTTTTTTAATAGGACAATAACCTTGATAAAACATATATAAAATTTGCACACAGCAACTGGAAAATGCACTTTTTTATAAATAAATACATGTTTGAAAATTTTCCATGTGCTAGATAGAATTTACTGACTTTCAATACATTTCAAAGACTGGTATCATATGAGCCACATTCTCTGACCCTAACACAATAAATTATAAATAAATGACTGAAAAAAGGATAAGCCATATATTTGGAAATTTAAATGCAAACTTCGAAAAACTTACAGACCAAAAGGGAAATTAGAAACTATTATGAACTAAATGAAAATGAAAATGCTGTAATCAAAACTTGTGAAAAAAGTGAGAAGCTCTGCTTAGAGGGAATTAATAGCTTTCATTATAAAATGGGAAATGTTGAAAATTGAAAGCTAATATGGGAAAAATTACAAGGAGATGATTAACAAAGGTAAAAATCTGCCTTTAGAAAAGACTAATGAATGGTATAAATTCATGGCAAGATTGAACAAGGAAGAAAAGATTGAAGGCACAAACAGCCAGTATTAAGAATGGAAAGAGGGACATTACTACAGATCACTTATTACAAAGAGTATCAGAGGATATTGCAATAAATCTGAAAATTTTATGCAATAAATTCCAAGAAATACAATCTATCAGAAGTAACACTAAAATAATAGGAAATATATATTTTAAACTATTTAAAATTTGAATCCATAAGTTAAAACCTTCTCACGAAGAAATTCTAGGACCAGAATTTTATAATTTACTGGTAAGTTCTATAAAACATTTAAGAAGGAATGATGTCAAGCTTACATACATTCCTCTGAAGGATGGGAAAAGAGAAAATATTTCCAACTCATTTATAGGGTGTGCACTATGTTGATCTCAAAACCAGGAAGAAAATGAAAGCTGATCCACTTAGGAGTTTATATGCAAAAAAAAATCACATAGAATATGAGCAGATGGTAAGCCAAGCTGGATGTTTCCAGAAAATCTCAGATTACTGTTAGAAAAGTAATTGTTTTGTGAACTAAAAATGCTTCCTGCCATATCAGTAAACAAAGGATGTTGCAGCCATAAAGCCATCACATTAAAGCCATCCCGAAGGTACACCTTGAGGAGTCTCAGGATGAGAAAGCACAGGACACAGGCCCCAGAGAGCAGAGATGAATATCAAATGAATGATTTCAATGAGCCCAGACTCTTGCATCTTCCCATACATAGAAAAACGCTAAATTCCTTAACTTGAGATGTCTGTTTTTTCTTTGACTTGCAGTAATCTTTTGATGTTCTTACCACCTGGTCTTTGTAGCAAAAACTCTTATATATCCTGGCTCCCCTCCTTGCCTCTTTGGGGGCAAAGAGTTATCTGAGGGGTTGTATCTCCAGGCTTAAGTCCTCAGTTTTGTCTGATGAATAAAGCAAAACTGTCAACTTTCAGGTTGTGCTTTTTTTTTTTCAGTTAACAGTTATAATTTAACATATTAACTGGTTAAAGGAGAAAAATGTATGTTCATTTTGACAAATACAGAAAAGATGTTTTATGAAACATAATTATTATTCATGATTTTCAAAAAATAATCCTCTAACAAACTAGGAATAGAAAAAAAAAAACTTCCTCAAATAGTTACTTATCAACAGTACTAAACAAACAAAAACTTACAGCAAGTGATGTACGTAACAGTGAAATGTGGAAACATTTTCCTAATGATCAAGGGTATTATCACTTTTATTTGTTCTTTTTAATGGAGGTCCCAGACAGTACAGTAAATCAAGGAAAAAAAGAAAGTTATGAAAAAGGTAAGGGAATTGTGATGCTCACTTTTATGCACCAACTTGACTGGGCCTTAGGGTGCCGAAACATTTGGTTACACATTGTTCTGGTTGTGTGTGTTGGAAAACCCAGAGCTGGTGTGTTAAGAACACACAGATGATGGCCTGCTGAATGAAGAGGTACAAGCCTCCCACATGAGCTGCGCAGGGAGCTCCCTCGGCATCCGAGTTCCATCTTTGGGGACGTGAAAACCCCAGGGACCCTTCTGATTGAAGGTACAGAAGGTGCATTTTTACTACTCCCCCACAGAGGAAGTCCCAAAGTTTCCTACTAAGGGATCCCAGAAGGGGGTTGCATAGTGATCCAGGGGGAGGGCAGTCCTCTGTCCCAGGTGACCAGGAGCACAGTCACAAGCATCTATTACTCATAAGCTGGTTTTGGGGGAGAGGTCACTACCTTTTCTCAGGCTCAACTCTAAGTGGTTATTTTAAAAGCTTCCCTGGGCAAAACAAGGTGGGAACTTGTGTTGGAAATCCTAATTCCTGGAGTCCTAAACTCGGTCCTTACCTAAACGTCCAGACTTGGATGTGAGCAGAATTGTCATACTGTTCAATGCCTAGGCAGCCACTCAAAATGCCTATTTTCTCCTCACAGCATGTCTGTGAGGGTGTTTTGGGAGGATAGTAAAGACTGAATCAGTAGACTAAAACAGAATATCCTCCCTAATGTGGGTGGGCCTCATCCAATCAACTAAAGATCTGAATAGAACAAAGAGACCAATAAGACGGAACTCCTGCCGATTGCTTGAGATGGGACATGGATTTCTCCTGCTCTTGGGCTGGAATTTACACCCTCAGGTCACCTGGTTCTCGGGTCTTCAGACTCAAACTGGAATCATGCAACCATTGCAATCTCTGGTCCTCCAACGAGCTGACTACAGATCTTGGGACTTCTCAGCCTCCAAAGTTGTGCGAGCCAGTACCTTGTGGTAAATCTTTTTATATACATATTACATATATGATCTCTCTATATACATACTTTTTCATTTTTATTTATTTTTTAGATGCTCAATAAATTATAATTTGCCTATTCCTCCAGCCCTTCCTCTGTCCTGTGCTCCAGATCACGATATGCAGTGTCTGCTCATCAGAGACTTCAACATGTCCAAAGTTCATTTTCTTCTCCAAACATATTCTTGCCTCCTGTAGTTGCAATTGTGACAAATGGTGATACCACGTTTTCAGTTATTAAAGCTAGAACCTCCTTCTTTTCCTTTCTTTGAAAAAATGTTTTAAAAACAGAGTTCACCCATTTAAAGAATACAATTCAGAGAAAAACAAATATTATATGATATCACTTCTATGTGGAATCGGAAAAATAATACAAATGAACTTATCCACAAAACAGAAGCACACCCATAGAAACAGAAAACGGACTTATGGTTATCAAAGTTCCTTGTGCTATACAGTAAATCTTTGTTGTTTGTCTATTTTGTATATACATATTTTTAAATTAAATTAGAATTTTAAATTTAAATTAAACTTTAAAAGTATGTACCTCTAATATTATTTCTGTTTCTTTGGAGAACTTCTATTAACACAGGAAGAAACAGAATTTTTATTATTTGTAGAAGATAACAGTTTCTATGTATAAAACCCTAAAGAATCTATTAATAAATTATTAACACTTATAAGGAAATTTATCTAGGTTACTGAATTTAAAATCAATATGCAGAAGCACTTGGTTTCTATATACCAGTGAAAAACCTGTTAGAAAAACGTGACAAAAGAACAAAGACACTGTTATGAGCTGAATTGTGTCCCCTCGCCCCCAGAACATATGTGAAAATCCTAATTCCTGGCAACAGTGAATGTGACAGTATTTGGACACAGGGTCTTTACAGCTGTAATCAAGTAAGATGAGGTCATTAGGATGTACTCTAATCCAATATGACTGGTGTCCTTATAAGAAGAAGAGAAGAAACACAGGGACAGACACAGGGAGAACCCCGTGTGATGACAAGCACAGAGAATAGAGCCATGTAGATCCAAGTCAAGGATGGCAAAAGATCTATGGCCATCACTGAAGGTAGGAAGAGGCAAGAAGTTTTCCGCCCAGAGTCTCAGAGGAAGCATGGCCCTGCTCACAGCTTGAATTTGGACTTCTAGCCTCCAACACCGTGAGCAAATAAATTTCTGTTACACTTTGTTATGGCAGACTTAGGAAATGAACACAGACACCATTCACAGTAATCATTAAAAAATTACTTCAGAGAATCTAGCAAATGTTATGCACAATCTCTATGCAGAAAATATAATATGATATTGAAATACATTAAAGGAGGCATAAATAAATGGAAATAATACTATCATAAAAATATCACTTCTAAATTGACTCAGAATGAGTGGAATTCCAATCAAATTTCCAATGTACTTTTCCTTAGAATTTCATAAGCTAATTCTAAAATGTATTAGAATGAGCAAAACAAGTGTGGGAGCAAATCTGTGACAGCTTTTAAATAATAATAAAATAAATAAACACAATCCCCCAGTGTCTTTCAACAGTAGAAAGAACACATTAATTGTGGTTTATTCCAACAGTGGACTGCTATGAAACAGTAAACTTGAGTGACAAGGTCACATGCATAATGTGAGTGAATCTCAAAAAAAAAAAAAGATTTTGAAACAAAGGAGAAACTCGTGGAAGACAAACAATATTGATCACATTTACAAAACACCAGGAAACACAAAACTTAAAGCATTGTGTTCTTTTTTAAAAAATTTTATTATAGTAGAGTTGACTTACAATGTTGTGTTAGTTTCAGGTGTACAGCAAAAAGTGATTCAGTTATACATATACATATATCTATTCTTTTTCAGATTCTTTTCCCATATAGGTTTTTACAGAGTATTGAATATCTATTCCCTGAGCTATACAGTAGGTCCTTGTTGATTATCTATTTTATATATAGATATATATGTGTATGTGTTAACCCCAAACTCCTAATTTATCCCTCAGTATATTCTTAATGGAACCATCTACAAGTGGTCAAATATAATGAAAATAAAGGGAATTATTATCACAAAAATATGACTTGGAGTTACATCCAAGAGTGAGGGAAGGGGCTTTAGTGGAGACCAGGCACAGGGAGAGAGGGGGTAGATGCTTTGAGATACTGGAAATATTCCATTTCTTAAGTTGGTGGAAGGTAAATAGATGTTCAGGTCTATTCTCTAAAATTTACATATGTGCTCTGTATGGCCTTTTATTATATATTTTGCAACTGTATAGGGACCACTTCTATGAGGAAACATTACGTTCTATTCACAAAAATGTGGCATTCTTTCTGGTCCAGCTGGAAATGAACTTTATTAAGAAAATTATTTGAACCTGATATTTGCAGCTAATGCTCATTGCCTGTAGGACTCCAGGTCAAGTTTTAACTTTCCAAGGCTGCTTCTTGATCAATATCTCCCCAACCCTATTGCTGCTGACCGCCTATTCATCATTTACTTTAAAGCCAGGCCCCACTGTAATGATCGCTGATTACAGGAGGCCGCCTCGCCCACAACTTCATTATCACCTAGTTCACAGGGGGAGCGTTTTGTCCAGCAATGAACTGCAAGCCAGCCAAGCAAATTTATGACATGGCATAGTGTATCGATCTGGATGGGAACAGAAGCAGAGAAGGTCAGTAGGATGGCATCCAAAGTCATTACTGGGCAGAAGAGAACACTAAATCAAGATGAGCGGTTAATTTTTTATTTTTTTTATCCATTTTATGCTATCCTGCAGCCCCATAAATGATCCCGTACCATGGTGTCAGAACTTTATCATAAAATGGCAACGGGACTATGATGGAAAATTCAGATCTGAGGACAAGAACAAAGGAATTAATTCTTAAATGTTTTTTTCTCTATAAGAATGATTCAGAGAGTTATATTTTAACAGTCACCTTGTTTGAAAGATGTTTTATTTGTGGTCCAAATCTGGTTTTCCTTGCCTGAATGCCCTACCTCCTCTGCCTGGCTCTCAATGTGTACACCACTATGGACCTAAAGCTTGTGCCTTAAAGCTGTAGGACCGTGGCTTGTTAAACTAACCACAGAGAAGTGTTGACACCCCCACAGCTATAGCTTCTGGATATTTCTCCAGGCTGACAGCAGAATACTAAAAATCCTGCTGCTTCTTGGAGGACACTCCTGAACTGCTGAGTCACATGGTTTGAGCCTCTCAGCCTCTGGGTGACTGAGGTCACCCAGGAGACTTCTAGCACGTGTGACTGTAAATGGCAGCTAGCAGCTGGGAGAGAGCGCGGGCCTGCGTTCTCATTCTAGACTCTGTTACTTGAGGTTACTGGATACTGACGATCAGATTCAGAAATGCCCCTTTGAGAGGTCCCCTCGCATCGAGGACTACAGGTCCTACAACTGGACAAAAAGCATCTTTGCTTTCTGGCTGTGGAATAGTCCCAGGACACACCGTCCCTTGCTCGTTCCTTGCAGTTTTGCTAGCAACAGCAGCCTCCATCTCTAATCAATCTCCTTTGTAGCCAGCCTTTGACTTTTGCCTTTTCCTTTACATTTGATGATGTGTGACTTTCTTGAAACCCTGCTTCCCAGATTATTGTTGCTTTGGTCCTAACCCTGAGGCCTGTGCACCATGTCCCATAGCCCATCAGGACCTGGCCTGGAATGAGGCTCCATAGCACACTTCCCCTCTCCTTGCCTGTGTGTGTGTGTGTGTGTGTGTGTGTGTGTGTGTGTGTGTGTGTGTGTGTGTGTGCGCGCGCGCGCGCGTGTGTGTGTGCAGAATCAGCGTTCCTCCCTGCATTCCTTTCTCAGCATCCAACACATGGGATTGGTGAGGAGATGATTGCAGGACACACTTCTGAGCAGGAAGTCTTAGTCATAACTTGGTTGTTGGGGTCCCAGCTTTCTCTGAGCATAGCTCTGTGCTATCGCTTTCCCTTCAATTATTTCTTAAGTCTTATCTCCTATTTTTCCTCTGCTGGGAAGCCTTCCTGCTCACCCTGACTTCCAGCAGAATCTTCCTTCAAAATCTTTAAAGCTGGTATCCTGTATTCTCATTTAACACTTCATAGGAGCCAGACACCTATTCCTTTCAATATCCCTCTAAGGAATTCCTTCCAATTGTCATTTTATAGACAAAGAAAACTAAGGATTTAAGTAATTTGCCTAAGGCCCCACAGATCCTAGTGGTGAGTTGAATAAGAATGCTGACTTCGAACGTGGGGAAGCAGAGGTCTTTCCACTCCCAAGGGGATTATAATCCCCAGAATAATGATGGATGCTCAAAGAGCACAGATCCCTGGGATCCAGCAAAGCTGGATGATCAGCATCCCTGAGGGCAGTGCCGGCCCCTCCATGTGATCAGAATGGAGATTTGGCCCCTTCCTGATTCTGCATGAAGAACCACTGCTGATTCTATCATAGTCCCTTCCTCACTCTTATTCACAGTGGTAGGGCGGTAACCTGTGTTTATATCTACACACAGATCATATATGTACGAAGGGGTAATCTGAGAAGAAGTTGCAGAACTCACGGGAGCTAAGTGAGATTAATATGGTTATATATGGCTGTGAACACACACACACACACACACACATACACACGGATATATGACTTTATTTGGCTCTTTGAGTTTCTGTAAACTCTCAAAGTCTCAGTTTTATTATATGTAAATTGGGACTGGAAATTGGCATTGCATTTTATGTAAACCCTTCCACTTCATACTCTGCAGGAGTTATTCAAGAGTTTGCTTAAAACTTGGTTCCTCCTTACAAGCCAACAGCTTTATGCGCAGTAATCTCAACCCTTTGCAATGCTGGAGGAAAAACCTGGCTTTTTCAGATTCATGAAAAGATAGTGAATACAAAATCATATACATTCTGCATTATTGGTGAAATATATCTGATTTTGACCCTACGATCTGACTTTAGAAACGACCTACTAGGTAAGATGTAATAATGACTCAGCTGTAGAAATTACACAATATGCAATGCTAAATACAGGTGCATGACATGTGCATTAAAAATTTCCAGGTCATTTATATCTGAGGTGACAATGCTTCAGAAGAAAATATTCATATATAAAGATGGACATACACATACATGCATATTCATAGAGAAGAATTACCTTCTAGGTATGTTTAGAGAAACAAAACAAACAAACAAAAACATTAAAAGAGGTTATATTGGTGCAATAAATCTCCTAACCTCCCTCTTTGCTCCTTTCTTCTCTATCAAAAAGAAAAATCTTTGGACTGAAAATGGCAGAGTGAGCATTTCTTAGAATGAACTAAATAAACTCATGATGGGTAAAACAATTGTAAGAGTGTACCAATTTGCTTTACATGAGTTCAAACCTCCTGACCCATCTAAATTACACAACAGTGTCTCAAGGGAATCTCCAAATGACATAACTGTCATTGATCTTTCACATTCATGTAAGGCCAAAAGAGCTTCTAAAAGACTGGAGATGGGAAATTCTATCAATATTTAAAAAGAAGAATAAGGTTTATTTCATAAACCACTCACTAGTAAGCTTCCATTGTGACCTGGCACAAACATAAAAATCCCTTTAGACTAAAATTTCCACAGTCTTAGATGTAAGTGTTTTACTATGGTAAGCTTTCTCCCCTCCTCCCTCCCTCCCTTCCTCCTTCCCTCCTTCCCTTCCTTCCTTTTTATCCCTTCTTCCCTCCCTCCCTTCTTTCTTTCTAATAAAACCTTCCTTTTAGAATAGTTTTTGCAAAGATACTACAGATTAGATAGTAAACAAAGATAGTACAGAGTTTCCATATACCTTACAACAGGTTTCCTTTATTAGTAATATTTTATGTTAGTATGGCATATTTATTACAACTAATGAACCACTACTGGTATATTATTATTAACTAAAGTCCATATTACATTCAAATTTCTTTAGTTTTACCTAATGTCTCTTTTCTGTTCCAGGATCCCCAGAGAGGATAGCACATCACAATTAGCTGTCATGGCTCCTTACACTGGGGCAGTTTCTCAGACCTTCCTTGTTTTTGATGATTTTGACCATAGGAGTTATGGTAAGATTAAGGAATTTGTAGAATGTCTCCCAATTGCAATTTGTCTGATTAGACTGGGATTATGAATTTGGGGGAGGAAGACCAGAGAGGTAGAGTGCCATTTTCATGACATCATAGCAGGAGTTCATACTATCTATATAATTTACCAATGTTGACTTTGACTTTGATCACCTGGCTGAGGTGGTGCTTGTCAGGTTCCTCCACTGTAAAGTAATTCTTTTACCCCCTTCTGTACTGCACTCCTTGGAAAGAAGTCACCACATGCAGTCCACAGTGAGGAGTTGGGGGTTATCTTCCTCTTTCTTAAAGGTAGAGCATGTACATAAATTATCTGAAAGTTTTCAGCAGGGGAGATTTGTCTCTTCTTTCTTGCTACTTCTTATCCCATCATTTATTTGTAATATCATGGACCCTTAGGTATTTATTGATAACTGGAGTTATAATCCAATTATACTTTATTATTTCGTTGCTCAAATTGTTCCAGCTTGGCCAGTGAGAGGTCTTTCAGTTGGTTTCTGTGTCTCCATGATATAGCTCCACTGTGGGGAGTGAAGGGTGTGTGTGCGTGTATGTGTGTGTGTGTGTGTGTTTCTTTGTTTGTTTTGAGTATTTCCTTACTTTCTGGCATTTCAAGATTCTACAGGCTTACCTTGCATATTTCCTGCCCCAAACCTAAGATCATTTCTCCAAAGAACCTTGTTCCCTTTACTGAAGAGTTGTCTTAGAAACCAAGGTCTGGGTTCTAGATACTTCTTGATAATTGGGTATAGATTTTTCCAGGATTTTTTCAGCCATCAAAGCAAAGGAATATATGCATGTATACTAACTCATATCCTACATGTAACCAATTGTGTTTATATTAAAATATATATATACATGTACACATATATATAAAGTTTATGTATATACATATATATATAAAGCTAAACATGAGACTATATAGTCTCCGACTATATTCCATTAGCACATGGATCATTCTATCTTTATTACCTTGTTTATCTATGGCCTCCCACTCCAACAGTGAGAAACCTGGCTCCTGGTTTCACTACCATTCATTTACTTAATTGTTCGATTTCAGCATATGTGTAGAGCGGTATCAGAATTATTAACCTGAACCTTCATGGTAAACAACTTTATCAACTAGAGTATTGTGTTCTTATAGATCCTTTTACTTTTAGACTTACAAGCTGTACTCATTTCAAAAATTACTTATACAGGCATCTTTCATCAAGCTCCCTTTAGCCAGGTTGCTTTGTACATTATTAATATGTTTAGATACTTATGTCATATTCTACATTCCATCCTGGAATCCTGACTTCCTAAATGATTTCTTTTTAATTTACATGCATTAACGTTCACTCTTTCTGCTATAAGGTTTTATTGATTTTGAGAAATGCAGTGTGTCATTCATTCACCATTACAGTACCATACAGAATAGGTTCAATGCCTTAAAAATTCCCCTATTCTGAAATATGCTTCACCTATTTCATTATAAAATGTGCTCCACCTATTCAACCCTTTCTCTCTACCTCCAAGCCCCTGCCAGCTACCGATCATTTTACCCTCCTAAGTTTCTATCATTTTTCCTTTCCCAGGTTGTCATACTAATTAGAATCATAGGACTCACACAGTGTGTAGCGTTTGCAGGCTGACCCTTTTTGCTTAGCAGTATACATTTAGGATCCATCCATTTATCTTTGTGAGTTCATAGCTCATTTATTGTTATTATTAAATGATAGTCCACTGCATGAATGTGCCACAGTTTGCTTATCCATACATATCTGAAAGGACTTTTGGGTTTGCTTCCAGCTTTTGCTGATTATGCATAAGGGTGCTATTAGCATTTGTGTTAAGTTTTCCCATGGACAGAACTTTGCAAATTCGTAGGGTAAAGACCTAGGAGTATGAGTGCTGAATCATGTGGTAAGAAGATGTTTTGTGTTGCAAGAAACTAGTAGGCTGTGTCATTTTACATTCCCATGGGCAAAATAACTAGCTTTCGTTTCATGATAGTTCGTATTATTTTTCTGGTTTCCAACTTTATTTCTGCTCTAATTTTTATTATTTTTTTCTTCTGATTGATTTAGGCTAGACTTGCTTTTTTTTCCCCCTAGCTTCCTAAAGTAGAGGCTTAGACTATTGATATTAGATCTTTCTTCTCTATTTTTGTAACTTTATTGAGATACAATCTCATGCCATACAATCTACCCAGTGTACAAGTCAATATTTTTTTAATATATTCAGAGTTTTGCAACTACCATCATAATCAACTTTAGAACATTTTTCTTACCTGAAAAAGAAATCCCATGCCCTTGAGTACTCTTCCACCAAGCCCCCCATATTCTCCAACCCTAAAAAACCACTAATATTCTTTCTGTCTCTGTACATTTGCCTATTTTGGACATTACATATAAAATGAGTCATAAGACATGTGGTCTTTTGTGACTGCCTTCATTTGCTGAGTGTAATTTTTTCAAGGTTCATACATGTTGTATTATGTGTCAGTACTCCATTACTTTTATGGACAAATAATATTTCACTGTATGGATATACCACATTTTGTTCATCTGTTCATCAGTTAATGGGCATTTGATTGTTTCAATCTTTTGGCTATTATGACTAATGCTTCTGTAAAGATTTGTGTTCAAGTTTTTATGTATATGTTTTTTATTTTTTTCTCTTGACTATATACCTAGGAGTTGAATTTTGGGTTGAATGGTAACTCTACAATTCACTTGTTGAGCGGGCACAGGGCTTGCTTATGTGAGTGGACTTCAGTTACATGCCAGCTCACAGAATTATTCAAACAAGCCAAACAAGCCAATCACATCTTCCCATGGGAACCAGGGTCACCACACCTACACTTTTGATACTATAAAGCCTGTCTTCTACAGACCCTGGTTATTCACTCTGTACCTGACTTTACTCTGTATATAACACTGTATATAACATTCAACATGTCCTCTCAAATTTTTCCATCTTATGTGTGGGACTAATAAACCAGTATTGATATTACTCATCCAGTGTTGGGTGTCATCTGTTTGGTTATCTTCTTAACCCCAGGGTGGGAGTCCTCCCTCACTAACACAGTGAAAAGGAAGTGATTAAAACAGAGTATTCCACTATCTCATGATTGACTCTCAGTATTTTAGTTGGCCTGTGTCTGTGGACTTCACACATTGTTTTTCTTGCAGTAGTATTGTGACCTACCTTAGATGAGACAAGAAAGCCAGAAGGGACTGGAGTGGGCAGAATTACTTTCTACCAGCTGGAATAAGGCTCTGGAAAAAAGTCTTTTCCCCTCAAAGTATAGGCTTTTATTATATAGACCACTCTGGGCATATTTTACAATTATTATATTTTTCCATCCTTTGTGAGAGTCACGAGTGACTCTTTATCTGCTCGGATTACTGGAGGTAAGAGCCACACAGCTATAGGGGGCACCATAGAACTGAGGCCTGCAGGAGTTTCTCTCTCTAACATTATGTGTCAAAATTACCATTTAAGTGTTCCTACCGGTTTATAGCTCCAGCATCTTCTACTCCCGGTAAGAATATCTCAGCGGTGACTCTGGATTTACCTGTCTCTCCCGGTTGCAGTTGGTACTAAATTTTTGTTCCCTGATGGGTCCAAGAATAGACATTGATTTTTCATTTTGTTCAGCTTTTTCTTGTTGTAAGAATGTGAGTGACTTGTAAGGGTTACTTCTAAGCTCTGTATGTCATAACAAACCAGAAGTGCTGTACTCTTTTCTTTTTTAACTTTCTGACTCATATACTCTTTAATTACTCAAATACAAATGTGCATGTGATCAGTGTCATTTAAGCAAGAACAGATCTGTAATCTGTCTGTATTTTCCTTCTTCTTCTCTTTGAACAAGCTGTGGAGTCTTAATTTAAGTTACCATCAGTTCATGCATAATTCAGCCTCTGATGATACCGAGATGGCAACTAATTCTAGAGATTAATTTAGCTTTATACACATTCTCTGAGAAACCCATTTATATAGTAGTATCATGAGGTGAGCCTCTTGCTTGTTTTAGAGAAACAGAAATCCTAACTTGCAAACTTGCTTATTTCTCTACAACAAACTCTTCAAGAGATAATTTTCATGCTTTTCTAGGAAAACACACATGGAAGTTTGTTGGTCTGTCTAGGAAAACACAGATGAAAGTTTGTTATTGTTTTATTTTGATTTTTTTAAAAAAATTCTTAATAGAGATACTCCCTAGAGGCTGTGGCTCAAGATGTTCTAAACACTTTCATTCTTCTTAAAAAATATTTATTTATATTATTTTAATTGAAGTATAGTTGGTTGACAATATTGTGTTAGTTTCTGGTGTACAGCAAAGTGACTGTTATATATGTATGTATATATATGTATTATTTTTCATATTCTTTTCCATTATGGTTTATTATAGGATATAGTTATGATTATGACCCAGATTAAAAATAAAATTAAATAATCACCCCCAAATCCCCTTCACACCCCAAATTCCCATTACCCCAAAAATGCCCATTGCAGATATTGTTCCTTTAACAATTTAATGATTGTCTCAAGATTCAATTCAGGACAATACTTCCATGAACTCTCCACCAAAAAGTAAGCCCAAAGGAGGAAGAGCTTCTCAGAATGTTAATGATTGGATGTCAAAGACACATGCTGTCTTTCTCTGAGTAGTGGCAAAAGTCAGTTCTTATATGAAAGTTTTGCTCTTAATTTCTACAATTACGAAAACCCTTTTCTTAAGGAAAAAAGACACAGATTACCTCAACATTCTGAATGAGAGAGCATTACCATCAACTCTTCCAGAAGACTACCTAGTAACAGAGAAGTGCCTATTTCAGGCTGAATTCACAGTCCATTCTCAAAAGGGACATCTGAAGTTGATCTACTGAGGTGCTGAAAGAAAATGGTAAAATTTCCATTTATATAAAACTTTATAACATTCTATTTTTGTATATAATATACACTATATTGTTCATTAACACTACTGTGTATAAGATTTACGGATCACAACATCAATATATGAAGGACACAGAATGTTCATGTAATAAAACTTTGGAGAACACTAATGCCTATTATTTGGGGCAGTTGTTTTCTTTTGAGTTTCATATAATTTAAGATCCCTCTTATTAAAGAATACAGAGGTCCCAGGGGGCTGTGGGCTCAGGGGCTTTTAAGGCAGCAGGCCTGCTGGTCCATGAGGCTCTCTCTGCTAGCCTAGTTCGTCGGACTAAGGTGTGTCCCAGTACTGGTGCTGACAAGATGGTGGGTGGGTACAGGTCCCAGGGTTAATGAGCTAGAGGGAGGGTTCCACAACAGCACTTGCCAACCCAGTGCCCACGTGATAGATCCAGCTTCCACAAATGGCTGCTGCCAGTGTCTCTGTCCCCAGGTGAGCTCCAGCTGCCTTCTGCTTCTCCAGGAAACTCTCCCATATCTGCAGGTGGGTCTGACCCAGCCTCCTTTCAAACTACTGCTTCTGCCCTGGATCCCAGAGCATGTGAGATTTTGTGTGCGCCCTTTAGGAATGGAGTCTCTATTTCCCACAACCTTCTGGCTCTTCTGAGAATAAGCCCCGCTGGTCTTCAAAGCCAAATGTTCTGAGAGCTCATTTTCCTCGTGCAGGACCCTTTGACCAGGGAGCCTGGTGTGGGGCTTGGACCACTCACTCCTTGAGGAGAACCTCTGCAATTGTAATTATTGCTGGTGGGTCACCTACCTAGGAGTGTGGATCTTGACCGTACAGCATCTTTGCTTTTCCTACCCATGCTGTTGTGGTTCCTTCTTTGTATCTTTAGTTGTAGAGATATTTTCGTCTATTCTTCTGGTTTTTGTCATCAATAGTTTCTCCGTAAATAGTTGTAATTGTGAGTCGCCTGTAGAGAATGTGAGCTCAGGATCTTCTTACTCTGCCAGCTTGGCCACTCCCATGGTTGTTATATATATTTTAAATTGGTGTATCAAATATACAGACAAGTGCACAACACATATACGTTCTATTCAACAAATTTTCAGAAAGCAGCCCTCTTTTTAAAAATCACCAATTTAATTAATTAAATTATCACTTAAATCTCGCATTAACCCCCTCAAATGGCCAGCTCACATCCATTCCCTCTCATGGTTTCCATCTGTCTCTCTAAGGCAATGATTATTTAGTGTTCTAATAATACATTAATTTGGCCAGTTTTGACTTGTACAAGTGTCATATAATATGCATTTGTATTTGCCTTCTTTAGCTTAACCTTGTCTGTGATATTATTCATGCTATTAAGTTTAGATATCAATTGTTATTTTTCATTGTTCTATGATATTCCATTGATAGATGAATATATCACAATTTATTTATTTACTCATTCTGCTATGGGCGGACATATGTATTATCTCCAGTTTGGGGCTCTTATGAATACTGCTGTTCTGAATTATCTACACATGCACATGAACAAGGATTTCTTTTTTAAACATGTCAAAGTCTGGAACAGCTAAGTCATAGGGCATATGAACAATCATCTTTTATGGATAATGTCAAACTGATTTCCAGAGTGGGTGTACTGATTTAAACTTCCCCAACAATGCAAACGAAGAAAACACAGACATAATTATGAGAAGAATAAGACCTATACAATATAAGTGGAGATATTTTAATATAATTTTCTCAGTAACTCATATAATAAGCAAACAAAATTAACGAAGATATAGACAATCTTATAAAACACCCAGCTGACTGGCTCCAGTTGAAAAGAAAGACAACATCGAGTGCTGACAACAATGAAGACTTTCATAAAAAATACAACTTCAAATTTCTATTCATTTCTTCCATGAAGACTTTTCTGTTCCTTCCTTCCTCAGCAGAATGAGCACTTTCTCCTTTGTGCCCTAACTGTATCTTACAAAACGTTTTAATTTATATGCATGTTTCGTCCACTTTTCTGAGCTTCATGAGGGCAGATGACTCAAATATTTAGTAAAGCCCTAAATAAGTAATAGGAATACAATAAATGATTAGTGAGGCAAAAGAAAACTTTTCAGTCATATATTCTCAGCTTAGAATCAATGGATTGACACTGCACAGCGTGAGTGTACTGAAACCTGTATGCAGTATCTACAGTTGTTTAAGAGAAGAAAGATAAGAGAAATGGGTGAATTGTCCTTCCAATAGAAATTGGCTAACTGTGCAAAGGATTTCAGTCCTTTGGTACAAAATCTCAATCTTCTTAGGTACCAGGCTTGTGTCGGATTACTGATTCTCATTTCTCATGTATTATTCTTTCTGGGCATCAGACAGTAAGGACTTCTTAGTATATTTATGAGGAAGTTACATCACAGGTATGCTTGGATACATTCATTATTAAGTTTTCCACCATAAAATGAAAGAAAGGAAGAAAGAACAACTCAAAGCAATGCAATTACAGTGTAAAGCAATCAAAAGAAATTTGTGGGAGAAGTTTGTGGTACATACTACAGCAGAGAGGTCCCTTTATTTTATAAATTACATATCTCAAAGGTATTTGAAAGAGAACTGTGTGTTTCAGGAAGTCCTTCTGATCACATTGACTACAATGTGAGAAATTAAGAACAAACAGCCCAGAATTCTAGAGGCTGATGAATGATCTAATTCAGCCTTGATATTTATGTGATAGATTGCTTTTATCTCACCCCATGAGCAGAGGATCTTCAAATAAGCAAGGAACACTTTTAAAGTGAGAAAATTAAAGAACCACGTAACTATATAATCAATGCCTCATTTTGATTCATTAGTTAAGAGATGTCTCGCATAGAGCAGACTAGTTAAGGTGCATCTTTCTGAGTCACTGCATCTTTCTGAGGGATATGACCACTCCCACCAACCCTGCTCTGATGAGGCATCCCTTGTCTGCCTTTCAGTACAACACCTGTTCTTGCCCTTGGGGGCCACAGTCAATTGCTTGAAAAACAAACATCAAATTTACAAATCACTAATCTATGCAAAATGATTGATGACATGTGAGGGGCTTTTCTTTGAAAGTTTAATGCATACAAGGGCAATGGTAATCAACTGAACAATTATTTCCCTGAGAAAATTGAACCAGAGATATTAGGCTTGTTAATTAATTGGGGAAAATTAAAAGCTAAAGAACACATAGAGAAGTCAGTAAGTGGGGACAATGAGTAAAGGGGAGTAAAGTGGAGTCAGGAGCTGTGAATGTATCAGAATCTCCAAAGATGGCATCTTCAATCCTTCCTTCCGTGTAAATATATGCCTCTCTTACCCATTAGGAAATGGCATTTATTCCCAGCTTTCCTCTTGTATCTAGGTTTGCCTCATGACTTTCTTTGATGAATAGAATGAAATGAAGTCTGGAAGTCTCTGCTTTTGCTCTTTAAGTGGTTTGCCAAGCAAGAAGTCTGAGTACTCAGAGACGCCATGAAGTGAGGAAGCTACAAGAGTACAAGAGGTCACATGGAGGAGTGCTGTGATACAAACATGTGAGTGAAAACTTCTTAGACCTCACAACCTAACCCAGCTGAGGGCAGCCTCAGGCAATGCCACGGGGAGCAGAGGAGTCATGTGTCAGCATTCGGTCAGTCCAAAGAATCATGAAAAATAATAAATGGTGGTTGTTTTATGTTACTGAGTTTTGGGGTTGTTACTCAGCGTTAGATACATGTGAGCAATGAGTAAGAAGACATGATTAAGCAGGAACCAAAACCAGAGAAAATATGTCCTCAGGAGAGATTCACTGACATGGGTAGAGGCAGAAACAGTACAGGATGAAATAGAGATGACCCAAGCATATTAAATGGCTGAGCCCTCACAGGGACACAAGGTCTTTGCTAGATAAGGATGTCAACAGTAGGTGCAAAGACCTCCAGTCTTCATCTGTTGGGTATTTAAAAGGTTTCTGTTTAAAATAATCATTCTTCCTCTCCTCCCTCCTTACCCTTATTCTCCACCTAAATACAATAGAGATGGTTTGACATCACTGTTTCATGATGGGTAAATACAAAATTAACATTCTCAACAGTGTTGCAAAAATTATTTGGGGGAAGGACGTTGTTAAATTAAGACTGCAGTTGAAGTGGTGTAGGTGGTCTAGTGGGGTCTGGACACTCCTTTTCCTGCTGTGCTGAATTTTTGGCTTCATGGAGGGTCAGCTCCCCTAACCCTCCATTGTTCAAGGGACAAATGTATTTAATTTTTCATCAGACAGCTTTCATTGTTTTGACCTCATTATGACTGAAAACTATTACAAGATAAGAAAAAAGGTGTTACCAAACAATAAACAAATAGTTGTTTATGCACCATATAACAAATGACCAAACCTCTGCAGCAAGACTTCTTGGATTCACCTCTGTACATCTATCTCTACACCAGGATGCTGAGTCCTGTATTTTCCCCACCACATTCTATCTATAACTAATAAACTCCTATCATTTCCTACTGACACCACTTACTGCAGGCCTGGTGGCTTTGTGCATCTTGCTGATTTTGACAGGGGCCATGGCAACACATCAATTGGCCATCAGGGACAACTAAAAAGAATACTTCCTCTCCTACATCCTGAGAAGCTGGCCATGGCCAGCTGCTCCTGCCTGAGGGCACTTTGTCTTAAGGTGTGTCCCCTGAATGTGCCCCTTGTGCCTGGAGAAGATATGGCAAAGAAAGATGTATTATGTCTGATAATCTTTCACATTAAATCATACACAAGGTCAGAACTATTTTCTGCAAGCATCTTGTACATTATTAGAAGAGACCATGAAAGAAGCTTAAAGTACAAAGCAGAGATGTAACAAACTTCTCCTGGCTGATTTTCATGTAACTTTAACAATAATACTTGGTTATGACTCCATTAACATCAAGTTCAAAATCAGGCAAAACTAATTTATAGTGTTAGAGGTCAGAATATTTATTTCTTCTGGGGAGACGTCAACTGAATGTGCCAGGACAGTCTAGGTTGCTGGAAATGTTTTCTGTGTCTTGATTTTGTCAGCAGTTACATAGCTGTGTACATATGCAAAAGGCATTAAGCTGTACCTTTAAGGCTTTTAGACTTTCCTGTATGTAAGCTATACCTTAATTTTAAAATATAATAAAATAACAAAATAATACTGGACTAAATATGGAAAGTCAATGGAGCATTGCAAAGCCAGATGGAAACCCAGGATAACAGGCATGAATCCAGACTATTTCAAATAAAGACTAAACCAAGATTTATACTCATCTTTCCTATAAGCCAAAAGTCAGAGAGCTCCCAAAGTTTTTTTTTCTCAATGATTTTTTTCAAGTCTTCAGTACCCTCTCCCCAAAAAGAAATTTCTCCAATCTCACATTCAAAAATAAATAAATAAAAAATAGATGTCATTCTAACCAAACACACAGTAATAAATCTTTATGTGTACAGGTGTGTTTCATGTTAGAAACCATGGAATTGCCAAAAATAAAGTAACAAATTTACAAAGCAAGAATGTCCATAATAATGAGGGGTGTACCTGTAGCATTACATGAGCATAGGAATCCCCAACCAAGATCCTTGGTCTTTAAAACAGTATTTAATGGTTAATAATGAACTTATACATAAAATTTCCACTATATATATGTATTTTTAATTGAAGAACTATAGTTGATTTACAATGTTGTGTTAGTTTCAGGTGTACAGCAAAGTAATTCAGTAATACATATAAATATATCTATTTTTTTTCAGATTCTTTTCCTTTTTAGATTATTACAAATTGTTGAGTATAGTTCCCTGTGCTACAGTAGGTCCTTGTTGGTTATCTATTTTACATACAGTAGTATGTATACATTAATCCCAACAATCTCAATATGTTGTCCATTTTATATTTAATGCCTAAAGTAAGATATTTACATGTTAAATTTGAAGTATCACTTACTAATTCCAAAGACTTGTATATTCTAATTCCATAGTTGTTGGAAAATAATGAAAGGAATTTAACATTGCACCGTGGTCACACTCAGTCATCTTGGCTCTCCAGGATGTGGCATGGTGACAGGATCAGGGAAGAGTGACTAGCAAACTTAGTAATGAGTATTTCATTTACATTTCTGTTTTAAAAGAAAATAATTTATGCATAAAAGTATTATGACATCTGCATTGAACTTTGATAAAACCATGATCATTTAATTTTGGAATGAGCACATGAAAGCCATGATACCTATGGGACAGAAATCTAATGTTAGATGGAAATTCACACAACCAGGTATTACCAAATAATATTTAGATTGATCTAGCTCTTTACACTTCTCCAAGTGTCTGCATTTCACACTCACTCATTGATCCTCATAATAGCTTTGTGAGAAATAGGAGAACACATTCATCTCTACTTGTTGGAGGAAAACCTGAAGTAAACAACAAAAGTTGAGCCTGGAAGGACCTTAAGGAGCTTCACATACAGGTGACCTCTATCTTGTCACTTATATTATATCACTGCCTTTATTGCTATTGGCTTTAAAAATTACCAATTAAGAAGAATGTCTTAAATGAAACAAGAATTATCAGATTTGACAGCAAAGGCATAAATAGGCTCTTTTGCAAATTTATATCCCCATGTTTGCATAGCACACAAGCTTAAGATGAAAGTCACAAACTGTTTTGGCTTTAAAGGAATTTGTATATTTTCTATGACTAGAAGGTAATCTTGATTCAAGTTTTATCTGCACTGTTTAACCTCAATCCTGATTCATTCTTTTGCTGGCGTCCCATAAACTTGAAAATTTACCCCCACTATTCATAGTGAAGATGGTCTATCTACTAATTGCCCAAACTCCAGAAACAAAGAATTCTGGGCCTTGTGTGATGTCTTTTGAAATCTATAGGAATCAGAGCTGCTTGATTCCCCTTAAACTAACACAGGTCAATGAACAAACAAGAAACAAGGTACAGAGTTAATAACTCTGGAAACATGTATTCAATTAGGGGTGCAATAAAGAGGTAAAAGAGGGAGATTTAAGATGAAGGCTGGACTCCAAAGTCCAGAGGCTGAGGTTTGAATTCTGATTCCATCTGGGGAGACCCCATGGGTTACCAGTCTCTCTCAGCCATCTGTAAAATGAAGAATATTAATAATTACTTATATTATTGCATTATTCCCAGAATAACTGGGAAGATTAAGTGTGGAAAATATATGCAAAATGCCAAGAACACTCTAGAAATGGCATCTATTATAACAGGTGGAATAGCAGCATTAACCATAGGACATATGAAATAAAAGTATGTCAGGTAATAAAGAGCAGAAACTGTTGTTCAAGGGCAAAAGGGAGATAGAACACTTCCCTGGCCTCTCTCTTGCTACCCCGTAAGGACTGAATAATCTTTGTTTCCATAATGCCATGTTTGCATAGCTCTCTGACTGCCAGCACAACATAATTAAAAAATGACTGTGTTAATGGAACATTTAGATTATTTTTCCAAAGGTAAAGTTTTCACATTTTGCATCCAAATTCATTGATTATGCATAAAGAAGTCAGGAAAGCCTGTGGCTTTATTAAATTGATCGACATCTAATAACTTCATTATCTACAGAAACAGATGTTACCTCAACTGAAAACAAATTATCTTATACACAGGGAAGAAAATTAAAGCATCAAACACTATGGAGATCTTTAGAATGACCATATTGAGACTAAGAGGAGAGAGAGAAACAACAAAACATCAGGACTCCTGATTTGGGCTCAATTCTTTAATGTTTCCCAAATGGTTTTCATCGTGGATATTTTTTACATCTCATTTGACTCCAGTTTAGGAGTCTGTGCAAACACACACACACAGACACACACACACACACACACACACAATCACACACACACACAGAGACTTCGGTGATGTTCAAATCCAGAAGGTGATATTGAGGTATTTCCTTCTTTCAGATCACAGTGAACTGTGATCTTATTTATCCTGAAAAAGGAAATGGCATTTCCCACCTTTGTTCAGTCCTCTGAAAATAAAATCTCTGCCAAAGAGTAACTATTAACACAAAGAGTTCCCAGATTGTTTTGTTTTGTTTTGTTTTTCTTTCCTGGTGTTGCCAGCCTTTTTCTTAGAACATTTCCTTCCAGGTTCTTTCTTCTGTTGACTATCCTAGCCTCTGGTTCATTGTTAACTTCTACCTTCCAAAAAGAGGATCAGGTCAAGTGGCCACTTTCCTCAGTATAACCTTGGCTTCCCTTTGACACTGAGTACATTTTATCCCTTGTTAGTAACACGTCAGTTTGCCAGGGATAAACACCTCTTCCATTATGACCTGTGTTCAGAGCTCTTTACCTTGATAATAGTGAACCACACTTCCATCTTGGGGAACATCTATTGTGTCTCTTAGATCCATAAGGTGGAACTGGATTATTTTTTTAATAACCCACAACATGTAGTCATAAAATCACAGAAAATTAAAGTGGAAAATGACCTTAGAGGTAATGTATTCCTAGCTCCTATATCATGGATGGAGAACTGAGGCCAAATTATGTTAAAGGATGTGTCTGATTTTATAGACAGGAGAGGAGACATTATCAGAATTATCACCTGAAGATGCTGCATCTAGCTGGATGGAGGGGCAGGTCCTGGGTTTGAGAGGACTGCTCAAGATGAGATACTGAGGAGCACGTGATGCAGGACATGAAGACAGCTACAGCACACATGTAATGCAAGGTCACTGATGAAGGCAAAGATTGACAGGCGCACCAAATGGCACACCTGAGGAGGGAGGCATTTAGGGGCTCTGGGCAGGAGGGTGGTGTCTGGAGTTCTGCTGGAAGTTAGAGGGAGCAGAATAGAATGATGGTGTCTATCCTTCTCTTCATTAATAGTTATAATAGCGACCACTTATTGGGAAGTTACTGAAGCGTTGTTCTAAAGCCCTCATTTGTATAAACTCATTTATCCTTACAACCATCCTGTGGGCAAGTATTCTTTTTTTTTTTGGTACGCGGGCCTCTCACCGCTGTGGCCTCTCCCGTTGCGGAGCACAGGCTCCGGATGCGCAGGCTCAGCGGCCATGGCTCACGGGCCCAGCCGCTCTGCGGCATGCGGGATCCTCCCGGACCGGGGCACGAACCCGCGTCCCCTGCATCGGCAGGCGGACTCCCAACCACTGCGCCACCAGGGAAGCCCTGGGCAAGTATTCTTAACTTCATCTTACAGGTGAAGAACCTGGGGCCCAGAGCAGGAAGTGGTGGCCCAAGCCTTACAGTGTGCTCCTCCCCAGGGAGACTGGCTCCAGAATCCCAGTCTTAACCAAACCATTGCATTGCCTCTCTAGGCCCCATTGCCAGAACTGATGTCTGGCACTACATACATATTTAGGGTCAGTTGTATCTGACATTAGAGTGAGCCAGAATTTAGCTGCTGTGAACCTGGAAATTGTACTAACTATTCAAGGTTCATTTCAAATTCCTCTCCATACATTCTCTTTTCCTCCCCCAAATCCCTGTGCTGTAAATCTGGAAAGTCTCCCGTCTAGATTGCTGGCCTGGGAGCCAATTGCTAAAGGCAGAGGAGACAGGTTCATCTACACCTCATGGGTTATCTGAGTTGTTCATCATCCATCATCGTTCTAACTGGTTGATGTGGCTGAAAAGAATCAAGTGCCAGTGGGAGATTCTTTTTATTATTCCTTTACTTTTCATTTGTCTTCTGATTGACACTGGTACCCATGGCAAGGCAGGATAGCACTTAAACTATTCCATGTGTGTTTCTTACAGATGCATTGGAAAGATTTCATGTACTCCATACATAACCCATGGGAGCTAAGGGAGCCCAGATGTCTTACAACTTGGGGCTCAGCAGTGAGGGAGAAACCTTTTCTCTCTAGAGGTTTGGAGATTAGTGCTGGGCTTCTGAGTTGTTGCTGTTATTCCCTTCATACCCATAGATCAATACTCAGAGGGAAACCACAAAGATTCAAGACACATAAGTCAGTCTGTTTTCAAGGGGAAAATCTTTCTTAAATGCAAGTGATTGCAGCTGGGGACAGTCCTCCAAAACCCCTGCCCATCTTAGGAAGGAGTGCTGTCATGTTGATAATGCCTACTCTGCAAGAGTTTAAACTTACCAAGTCCAGGAACACTAATCTAAATATGAGTGGTCATATAACAGAGCGGTTCCTGGGCAGGATTAGAAAGTAAGTAAAGTTGTCTTCTACCATCTGCCATTAGACAGATAGAAGGCATTCAATGATGGTCATATTGCCTGAGCCCACAATCCTAAACATATTTCCACTCTCACCACAGAGGATAAAAAACCTTCATCATATTACTAGGAATTAAGTATCGTTATCCTCATTTTCAGATGAGCATAACAATCCTCAGAGCTCAATTGCCTAACTCTAGAGTGAAGCTCCTTCTGCTTTGTCCACTTCTGTTCCTGAATTGCCATCTCTAACCCATTGCATTTCTTTGGCTTTATGACCAGCTTCTGAGCATATGCTCACCTTCTGAATCTACCCATACAAGTCATTTCTTGGGGATTGTTCCCCATTGCTTTCTCAAACTCAAGAACATCTTGATACAGAACTTGCATAGGACGTGAAATTCGAATGATTCTTTGTTTCCTTGTGGACACATGTTTTTGAACACCCTGCAGGCAAAAATAGCACATGGTTACTGTCTTCCTCCTTTCTTGGGACTTGGGCTGCAAGATTACTGGACAGGCAGATATACAGAAAACTAGTCCAGCTCCTCTTGGTTTGGAATCAGGTCAAAGGGTTTTCACTTCTCAGACACTAATGGTAACAGTAAGGGAAAACTCTAGAAAGATGACTAACCTGACACTCTGAAAAAAGCATCATCTATTCATTAATTCACTTGCTCATTCATCCAGTCTTTCCACAAATGGTTCTGAATGCTTAACAAACCCAGGACCCTGTGCTAGGAATTGCAGCTATGGAGATGAGTGTGCCTTTCCCTGTCAGCCCCATCCTCATTATGAGTTTACTGACTAATGGGAAGTATACCTAAAAATGTACAGTCTATCATAGCACAATTGTTACATGCAAGAGGAAGCCCAGAGTGCCAAGGAAGCTGAAGAGAGAACCAAATCTTCAAGGAGACAGAGGAATTATGGCATTTTGAGGGAAGAGGACATGTCCCATAGAACAAAGAAATGTGAGAGACTATTGGAGGTGCCCTTAGTCACTCCATGCTTGCGTTGTTGGTGACAGTGGGTGTGTGGGAGGGATTGTTTGGGGAATGGAGAGCTATAAGGCCGGGGCGCTTTGCAGTGATATTAGCTTCAAGGATCTTATCAGAGGAGCAACAGAGGATAATTCAGAAAGAGGGATGATCAGGGAACCAGGAAGCCTGGGTTTTCTGTCCTTGGAGGAAGAGATAAAGACTCAATGATAAGATTAGTGTGTAACAAGCTCCTTGCAGGTTTTATTCTCTGGCATCACGTGGTGAGGCAGAATTTGGCAAAAGGGTACGATTCAGGTACGATTCAGGGATCAACATCAGTGGAAGAGATGGTGAGAATCTAATATTGGGTGCAAGGAAAACCTGAAAGGACAATCAGAGATGTATTGCTTTGGATTGAAATTGATTGACAGTTAGTCATTAGATGCGGGCTGCTCTGGGACAAATGTGTCCTTGGGCAGACAATTCTTTGCAGCTGAGGCAAACCCCACAGGGGCTGGGGTATGTCTGCTGACCACACTCTCAGGATCTGGGGAAACAAGGCCTTCCTTGAAGGGCTCTGGTCTGCACAGTTCTATGTCACCCCAAAAACCTTGTATAAGGAACACCAGGATTTCTTATTTCTTCCTTACAATGACTCCATGGAACTTTACAGATTAAGAGATTGTGATTCAGAGAATCCATTTCTCGTGGCCACGCAGGCTGTTTTGATGCCTCTGTGTCCCCTACTTCTTCCACACTTTCCCCTGCTTTCTGCACTGTGCAACATGAAAAGTGTTGGAGACCTATAAGGCTTTCCTGAAAATTGAGATCTAGTTGGGAGGAAAAGATTGAAAAATACAAAACTGTGCAAAAGAGTTCTTAGTCTTGACATATAGAGTGATCAAAATTCTAACTATTTCCAAGAAGGAGTGAACTCAGAGTGGGTTGAGATGATTTGGGAGTTTTAAATGAGGCCAGAGTTTCATTGGGCTGGGAGGATTGTATTTGGATTGCTATAAACAAAATGATTCCAAAAGTAGTAATGTCATATCATGGGATAAAAATCATTTAGTCACTCCTTTGGGATCAGTATCAGAGCTAGGTAATCCCTACCAGGGTCAGAAATTTAGAAACCCCAGAGAATCATGCCCAAAGGAACTTTACATTTGTTGTCAAATTCATTTTTAAAATTGCAAGAATAAATCCAAAAGGCTATCTGTTTATATTTTACTCTGAATGGTTAAAACTGCAGTGAAATGTAGTCTACAATGACATTTGCTTTTTAGCATACAAATATCACATAGCTATTTTCCCTCACATTTATCTGCACACTTTTTTTTTAACAACTTATATGTTACACCACTGAAGACAGGGTCAAATGGATCACAGATTCACTGTAAGAAAAACAGGAATCCCCCAGAGAGCAGAAAGATTTGTTCCAATGAGATGGAGTGGAGCAGGGAGAGGGAAGAGATGTTATGGTGTATTAGCTAATGCTGCTCAATAATTTACCAATCAATTAAAATGCCATTATTATTCTCCTTTGCCACTTAGCGTCTGTGGTATTTAAAGGTCACATGGGTGCTGTTGGGGAGGACAGCTATTAGCAAATACATGAAAATAGCATTTCCAATCTCTCTACTAGGGTGTCAAGGTAATTTGTATCTTAGCTCAAATTACACTCATCAGCACACAAGGGCAGATGTTTGACAAATCTAGTCTACTAAGAGAAATGAGAAGGAGAGAACGTACTCAAAGACCTGACAAGGGTGTAGATAATCAGAGAGGCAAATGGAATTTGATACTCCATGATCTTTTGGGTCATTCCAACCGGGGTCAGAAGATTTCTGCCTGGGAGGAATTTTTAGTATGCTCTGCCTAAATTGATTTCCACATTTACATTGACTAGACTCTAACCAAAGATGAATGACTTGTTTGATATCATAAACAATTTAGTTGTAATTATAATTTATTAATTACTAAATAATAATTAGCTTTTATTGAGCATTTAATGTTTGTCAAGGGCTGTGTTTCACACTTTGCATGCATGTCATTTATCATAATAACAACATAGGCAATAAAGCATATTATCTCCATTTTTTTATTATCTCCATTTTACAGACAAGAAAACTGAGACACATGCTAAGTAACATGTTTGAAGTCTCATGACTAGTAAGTGGTAAAGCCCTTTTCTATTATTCTTGAAACTTCACATCTCCCTTAATTACTTACTTGGAATCGGTCTGTTATTTCTTATGTGCTGAATTACGCTAACTGGTTATATTATAAATGACTTGTAGAGGTGAGCTGGACCTTGGATGTATCTATTTCACAAAATAACCTAATTCATAGCTGAATATGCAACATATGTTGAGGAAATGTTCATAGAGAGCATGAATGGCTATTTCAATTTCTACTTTTGAAAGACTGAACCTTGAAAGAAATGGTGTCATGTCCACACATTCATGTACTTCTCCCCTACTGCCACATCGTTGATAGAAACGCATACTAAACTATTCTTGAAGTGATGGTTCAGTTTGAAAGTCTGGGGCTGCCTGTGCGTGACCATCCATCTCTACTCTGGTTGGCGATAGAGACGGATTATTCATCAAATAGTAAGTCAGCATAGCACAGTCACCAGTCTTTGCCTGGAATCTCCTTTTGACTAAAGAGTACATTTGCTGGAATTATCCATCTTTACAGAAACAAAACCTGAAATTTCCCTTTTAACTCAGCAAGGTTTCACAAGAATGGCTTCTGTGAGTCAGACAAAGTGGTCTTGGGCATAGTTATTGGGGACAAATGAGATGCATATCCCTTCAGTGCCCCTTTTTTTCAAGTTTCTATTCATTTTCCACCTCACTTGACCTTACGCCATTTTCTCCACAGCAGTAACACAGAGAAAGGCAGCTGGGATAAAGGCAAAAGCTTACAGAAGAATTACAAAAATGAGTTTGAGGCTCAGCTCTGCTTTTTCAGGACTTGGTGAGTTGATGCAAGACTCTTAACAGAGGTTGAGTCATAATTTCCTCCTGTGTATAACACTAACTTTACAGATTTCTTTTTAGAGGACTAAATGAGATAAATGAAAATGTTCTGGTTGCATTTCCTTATATGCCATGGATTCCGACAATCTTAAACCAATCGAGTTCTCTGAAGGTAACATGCTTGCCTTCCTTGTCCTCAGGCCTCTCACACGTATCGTTCCTATGGGATCTCAAAGTCCTTTCCTGCTTCACCTGCTAATGACATAGGGTCCAAGCAGATTATAAATGAATTAACAGCTCTTGGAGCATAGAAGGAGATGACCAAAACCTTCAAGGGATTTTTTAAAAACTCTATTCTGCTTCTTCCACACATTAATGAAATGCTAAAAATGTTTAATGGAGATTTTCAAGAAATAATTAGGTATTTATCATCTTATATTTCATTAATGAATTTGGGTTTCTTATCACAATACTTTAATTGACATTTAAACATATCCTCATTACACAATATTTTAAAATATAATTGAAATAATCTATGTGGAGTGTCTCTGTCACTTAAAGGTGAAGATAGAAACTCTAAAAATCATTTGAATTTCTAATTGAAAAATAATTAGGTTTAAAAGAAGGGAATTATGATAATCATTAAGTGTGATAAAATAAGGATTTATGCTGAATTTTCAATTAATGTAAAAGTGTAATCTCATGAATATGCTTGAGGACAACATTTATGTTCAATGCTTGTGTTTTACAGACCCCAAAAAATGACTTGGGGAGTAATGTGAGAGAATAGATAAAAAGGGGGGCATGTGGATTATTGTAAAATTTTACAATCTAGAAAGATCTAAAGGGTGAGTATACAGATGTTTAACTGACCCAAATCTATTTTTAAGCCCAGCAATTATTGTGGTAATTCCTAATGTTGAACAGATTTGAGGTGATGCTCCTGAAGGATGTGCCTACCACCACCTTATTCTCGTTTCACTGTGACAGAACAGGACATTGCAAAGCCCAGTGTCTTCATCTCCATCCTTGATCCAGAGAATACCTCTCTCTCCTTTATTTTGTCCCAGTAACAGCTTTATTAAAATATAATTCATATACTCTGAAGTTCACACTTTGAAGTGTACAATTCAGTGTTTTTTAGTATATTCACAGAGTTGTGCAACCATCCCCACTATCTAATTTCAGAATGTCCTCGTCACCCCCAAAAACACTCTGTACACATCAGCAGTCAATTCTAATTTGCCCCTCCCCATCCCCTAAAACCCACCAATCTACTTTGTCTTTATGGATTTACCAAGTCTGGCCATTTAACACAAATGGAATCATACAATACATGGTCTTTTGTATCTGGCTTCTTTCTTTTTGCAAAATGTTTTCAGAGTTCATCTACTTTGTAGCATGTGTCATTTTTCATTCCTTTTTATTACCAAATCATATCACACTATATGAATAGAACACATTTTGTTTAACTGTTCATCAGTTGATGGATATTTGGGTCGTTTCCACTTTGGGCTATTATGAAGAATACTACCAGGAATATTTGTACACAAGGCTTTGTGTAGACATATACTTTCAATTATCTTAGGTAAACTCCTAGGAGCGCAATTGCTGCGTCATATGGTAACTCTAAGTATGACATCTACAGAAATTGTGAAACTGTTCTCCAAAGTGTCTGTATAATTTTACAATTTCAAAAAGAGTGCATGAGAATTCAATTTTTCCACATCTTCAATGTGACATGGCGTTGCCTGTCTTTTTCACTTTAGTGACTGTGGAGAAATATCTTATTATGATTTAGATCTGCATTTCCCTAAAGACTAATGATATTAAGCATTTTTCTTGAGATTATTGATCATTTGTATATCTTCTTTTGAAAAATATCTATTAAGTCCTTTGCCCATTTTAAAATTAGATTATTTGCAAAAGCTCTTCAGTCTGGATGTCATCCCTTACTAGTTATGAGATTTGCAAGCATTTTCTCCCATTATGTAGATTGACTTTTCAGTTTGAGTTTTTAGATGGCACATCACAGAAATTTTTAATTTTAATAAAGTTCAATTTATCTATATTTTGTCTGGTAAGTACGCTTTTGGTGTTGTATCTTAAGAGTCCATAGCCTAATCCAATGTCACATTATTTTTCTAAAAGGTTTTTAGTTTTACACTTACATTTATGTCTATGAACAATGTTGAGTTATTTTTGTGTATAAGATGAGGTAGAAATCTAGCTTTATTCATTTACACACAGATATCCGGTTGTCCCAGTACCATTTCTTAAAAAGACATTTGTCTTGAGAACTTTAGTGAAAATCATTTGCCATAAACTTGAGTTTACTTATTTTTGGCCTCTCAACCATATATTATTGATCTATGTGTCTAGTCTTATGCCAGTACCACAGAGCTTTTGTTACTGTAGCTTTGTAAGTTTTAAAATTGGGAAGTATGCAGTATGCGTCATCTAAATTTTGTCCTTCTTTTTCAAGATTGTTCTGACTATTTGGGATCCATTGCATTTTCATATGAATTTTTGTATGAAAATGTTACTCTCTGCAAAAACATCAATCAAGACTTTGATAAGGAATATGTTGAATCTGTTTTGGAGAACTAACTTCTTAATGTTAATTCTTCTCATCCAGAAAACATGGATGTCTTTCCATTTATTTAGGTTCTTTTAAATGTATTTCAACAATACCTTGTAGTTTTCATTGTACAAGTCTTATACTTCTCTTGTTCAATGTATTCCTTAGTATTTTATCCTTTTGTCTATCTTGTAAATGTAACTGTCTCCTTAATTTATTTTTGGATTGTTCCTTGCTTCAGTATAGAAACACAATTGAGTTTTGCATTTCATCTCTTATTCTGTAATCTTGCCCCACTCATATATTTGTTCTAAAAGTTTGTTTTGAGGATTCATATATATTTTCTGTATACAAAGTCATGTCTTTACATAGACATATCTACAGGTGAGGATAGTTTTAGAACTCTTTTTCAATTTGTATTCCTTTTATTGTTACTTTTTAATTTAACCTAATTGCTCTGCCTAGAACTTCCAGTATAATGTTGAATAGAAACAGTGAGAGTTGACAGCCTGATTGCGCCTGGTATTAGTATTAGTTGATGGGCCAAAAGTTCCTATTTATTTGCATGTCTCATAATTTTGTTGAAAAATAGACATTTAAACAATATAATTTGGCAAGCCCAGAAGTCACATTTTCTTCCTTCCTCCAGAGTTTGTTGCTGTTGCTGCTGTTTTTTTTTAGTGACTTTTGAATTAATCCTGTAAAGTTTGTATTTTTTTTTTTCATGTGTGGCCACTCTAGTATCTGTTCAGTTAACTTAGGGTCAGTAAATTGTTGCACAGAGATTTTATTAAATGCCTCGGACCAACAAATCTCCCAGTCTTTGCTGAGGACCTTTGTGCATATATTAAGGCACATCTTCAACAGTCTGCCTTACTTTTCACTTCCTGCTCACATAGAACCTCACCATCACTCAATGGTGAGAGCTGGGGCCTCTCCCATGCATGTCATAGCCCTGGGCATGCATCCAGTCCTATGAAAGTGCCTGACCTTCTAGATTTTCAGGAATATTTCAGAGCTTTTCAAAGTCTACTATGTACATCTCATTCCCCATCTTTCCTTTTAAGGTTTTTTTTTTTTTTTTTTGTCATCCTTTTGTCTGCCCCAAGTTTTATCATCACTCATGCAGTTCTAATGTTAAACAATTGCAGCGTGCATTTTCCAAAAATTGTCCTGGGGAAATAGCTGTTCTCACTGAGCAAGTTCTGAGTCATGTCAGATGAAGACGAACCTTGTGAATGGGGAGTATCCAGGGAGCTGCCAGATGGGTTATATAATGATAGCTCTCCGGGAAATGAACTTTTTTGGAGCTCTGAATCCTCTCTGCCTATTCCAGTCGCTCCTATGCTGCTAGTATTCAAAATTACTGTGACTGGGACACTGTTGGTTTTCCAGGTGATGATGGAGTTGGGAATAGGATGGCTTAAAGCATCACAAAGGTTGCTGTACTGATATTCAGTCACTTTCCACAGATTGTTTTAAATCTTCTGTTAATTTCCAGAGTTCTGAAAAAAAATGATTTTGACAATATTTTCTTTTTTTTTTTTTTTTTTTTTTTTTTTTTTAACATCTTTATTGTAGTATAATTGTTTTACAATAGTGTGTTAGTTTTCCCTCTACAACAAACCAAATCAGATATACATACACACATGCTCCCACATCTCCTCCCTCTTGCATCACCCTCTCTCCCACCCTCCCCATCCCACCCCCCCAGGCGGTCACACAGCACAGAGGTGATCTCCCTGTGCCACGCAGCAGCTTCCCACCAGCTATCTAATTTACAATTGATAGTATATATATATGTCCCTGCCACTCCCCCACTTCGACACAGCCCACCCCTTCCCCTCCCCATATCCTCAAGTCCATGCTCGAGTAAGTCTGTGTTTTATTCCCGTCCTACCACTAACCTCTTCATGACATTTTTTTCCCTTAGAGTCCATATATATGTGTTAGCATACGGTATTTGTTTTTCTCCTTCTGACTTACTTCACTCTGTATGACAGATTCCAGGTCTATCCACCTCATTATAAATAACTCAGTTTCATTTCTTTTTATGGCTGAGTAATATTCCATTGTATATATGTGCCACATCTTCTTTATCCATTCATCTGTTGATGGACACTTAGGTTGCTTCCATGTCCTGGCTATTGTAAATAGAGCTGCAATGAACATTTTGGTACATGAGTCTTTCTGAATTATAGTTTTCTCAGGGTATATTCCCAATAGTGGGATTGCAGGGTCGTATGGTAGTTCTATTTGTAGTTTTTTAAGGAACCTCCATACTGTTCTCCATAGCGGCTGTATCAATTTACATTCCCACCAGCAGTGCAAGAGGGTTCCCTTTTCTCCACACCCTCTCCAGCATTTATTGTTTCTAGAGTTTTTGATGATGGCCAATCTGACCGGTGTGATATGATATCTCATTGTAGTTTTGATTTGCATTTCTCTAATGATTAATGAGGTTGAGCATTCTTTCATGTGTTTGTTAGCAATCTGTATATCTTCTTTGGAGAAATGTCTATTTAGTTCTTCTGCCCATTTTTGGATTGGGTTGTTTGTTTTTTTGTTATTGAGCTGCATGAGTTGCTTATAAATTTTGGAAATTAATCCTTTGTCAGTTGCTTCATTTGCAAATATTTTCTCCCATTCTGAGGGTTGTCTTTTGGTCTTGTTTATGGTATCCTTTGCTGTGCAAAAGCTTTTAAGTTTCATTAGGTCCCATTTGTTTATTTGTGTTTTTATTTCCATTTCTCTAGGAGATGGGTCAAAAAGGATCTTGCTGTGATTTATGTTGTATAGTGTTCTGCCTATGTTTTCCTCTAAGAGTTTGATAGTGTCTGGCCTTACATTTAGGTCTTTAACCCATTTTGAGTTTATTTTTGTGTGTGGTGTTAGGGAGTGTTCTAATTTCATACTTTTACATGTAGCTGTCCAGTTTTCCCAGCACCATTTATTGAAGAGGCTGTCTTTTCTCCACTGTATATCCTTCCCTCCTTTATCAAAGATAAGGTGACCATATGTGTGTGGGTTTATCTCTGGGCTCTCTATCCTGTTCCATTGATCTATATTTCTGTTTTTGTGCCAGTACCATATTGTCTTGATTACTGTAGCCTTGTAGTAGAGTCTGAAGTCAGGGAGCCTAATTCCTCCAGCTCCATTTCTCGTTCTCAAGATTGCTTTGGCTATTCGGGGTCTTTTGTGTTTCCATACAAATTGTGAAATTTTTTGTTCTAGTTCTGTAAAAAATGCCAGTGGTAATTTGATAGGGATTGCATTGAATCGGTAGATTGCTTTGGGTAGTATAGTCATTTTCACAATGTTGATTCTTCCAATCCAAGAACATGGTATATTTCTCCACCTATTTGTATCATCTTTAATTTCTTTCATCAGTGTCTTATAGTTTTCTGCATACAAGTCTTTTGTCTCCTTAGGTAGGTTTATTCCTAGATATTTTATTCTTTTTGTTGCAATGGTAAATGGGAGCGTTTTCTTAATTTCACTCTCAGATTTTTCATCATTAGTGTATAAGAATGCCAGAGATTTCTGTGCATTAATTTTGTATCCTGCAACTTTACTAAATTCATTGATTAGCTCTAGTAGTTTTCTGGTACCATCCTTAGGATTCTCTATGTATAGTATCATGTCATCTGCAAACAGTGACAGCTTTACTTCTTCTTTTCCTATTTGGATTCCTTTTATTTCTTTTTCTTCTCTGATTGCTGTGGCTAGAACTTCCAAAACTATGTTGAATAAGAGTGGTGAGAGTGGGCAACCTTGTCTTGTTCCTGATCTTAGTGGAAATGGTTTCAGTTTTTCACCATTGAGAACGATGCTAGCTGTGGGTTTGTCATATATGGCCTTTATTATGTTGAGGAAAGTTCCCTCTATGCCCACTTTCTGCAAGGTTTTTATCATAAATGAGTGTTGAATTTTGTCAAAAGCTTTCTCTGCATCTATTGAGATGATCATATGGTTTTTCTCCTTCAGTTTGTTGATATGGTGTATCACATTGATTGATTTGCGTATATTGAAGAATCCTTGCATTCCTGGGATAAACCCCACTTGATCATGGTGTATGATCCTTTTAATGTGCTGTTGGATTCTGTTTGCTAATATTTTGTTGAGGATTTTTGCATCTATGTTCATCAGTGATATTGGCCTGTAGTTTTCTTTCTTTGTGACGTCTTTGTCTGGTTTTGGTATCAGGGTGATGTTGGCCTCATAGAATGAGTTTGGGAGTGTTCCTCCCTCTGCTATCTGTTGGAAGAGTTTGAGAAGGATAGGTGTTAGCTCTTCTCTAAATGTTTGATAGAATTCGCCTGTGAAGCCATCTGGTCCTGGACTTTTGTTTGCTGGAAGATTTTTAATCACAGTTTCAATTTCAGTGCTTGTGATTGGTCTGTTCATATTTTCTATTTCTTCCTGGTTCAGTCTCGGCAGGTTGTGCATTTCTAAGAATTTGTCCATTTCTTCCAGGTTGTCCATTTTATTGGCATACAGTTGCTTGTAGTAATCTCTAATAATCTTTTGTATTTCTGCAGTGTCAGTTGTTATATCTCCTTTTTCATTTCTAATTCTATTGATTTGAGTCTTCTCCCTTTTATTCTTGATGAGTCTGGCTAACGGTTTATCAATTTTATTTATCTTCTCAAAGAACCAGCTTTTAGTTTTATTGATCTTTGCTATTGTTTCCTTCACTTCTTTTTCATTTATTTCTGATCTGATCTTTATGATTTCTTTCCTTCTGCTAAATTTGGGGGTTTTTTGTTCTTCTTTCTCTAATTGCTTTAAGTGCAAAGTTAGGTTGTTTATTCGAGATGTTTCCTGTTTCTTAAGGTATGATTGTATTGCTATAAACTTGCCTCTTAGAACTGCTTTTGCTGTATCCCATAGGTTTTGGGTCGTTGTGTCTCCATTGTCGTTTGTTTCTAAGTATTTTTTGATTTCCTCTTTGATTTCTTCAGTGATCACTTCGTTATTAAGTAGTGTATTGTTTAGCCTCCATGTGTTTGTATTTTTTACAGATCTTTTCCTATAATTGATATTTAGTCTCATAGCGTTGTGGTCGGAAAAGATACTTGATACGATTTCAATTTTCTTAAATTTGCCAAGGCTAGATTTGTGACCCAATATATGATCAATCCTGGAGAATGTTCCATGAGCACTTGAGAAAAATGTGTATTCTGTTGTTTTTGGATGGAATGTCCTATAAATATCAATTAAGTCCATCTTGTGTAATGTATCATTTAAAGCTTGTGTTTCCTTATTTATTTTCATTTTGGATGATCTGTCCATTGGTGAAAGTGGGGTGTTAAAGTCCCCCATTATAATTGTGTTGCTGTCGATTTCCCCTTTTAAGGCTGTTAGTATTTGCCTTATGTATTGAGGTGCTCCTATGTTGGGTGCATAAATATTTACAATTGTTATATCTTCTTCATGGATCGATCCCTTGATCATTATGTAGTGTCCTTCTTTGTCTCTTGTAATAGTCTTTATTTTAAAGTCTATTTTGTCTGATATGAGAATTGCTACTCCAGCTTTCTTCTGATTTCCATTTGCATGGAATATCTTTTTCCATCCCCTTACTTTCAGTCTGTATGTGTCCCTAGGTCTGAAGTGGGTCTCTTGTAGACAGCATATATATGGGTCTTGTTTTTGTATCCATTCAGCCAGTCTGTGTCTTTTGGTGGGAGCATTTAATCCATTTACATTTAAGGTAATTATCGATATGTATGTTCCTATTACCATTTACTTGTTTCGGGTTGTTCTTGTAGGTCTTTTCCTTCTCTTGTGTTTCTTGCCTAGAGAAGTTCCTTTAGGATTTGTTGTAGAGCTGGTTTGGTGGTGCTGAACTCTCTCAGTTTTTGCTTGTCTGTAAAGGTTTTAATTTCTCCATCAAATCTGAATGAGATCCTTGCTGGGTAGAGTAATCTTGGTTGTAGGTTTTTTTCCTTCATCACTTTAAATATGTCCTGCCACTCCCTTCTGGCTTGTAGAGTTTCTGCTGAAAGATCAGATGTTAGCCTTATGGGGATTCCCTTGTGTGTTATTTGTTGTTTTTCCCTTGCTGCTTTTAATATGTTTTCTTTGTATTTAATTTTTGACAGTTTGATTATTATGTGTCTCGGCGTGTTTATTCTTGGGTTTATCCTGTATGGGACTCTCTGTGCTTCCTGGACTTGATTGACTATTTCCTTTCCTATATTAGGGAAGTTTTCAACTATAATCTCTTCAAATATTTTCTCAGTCCCTTTCTTTTTCTCTTCTTCTTCTGGGACCCCTATGATTCGAATGTTGGTGCGTTTAATGTTGTCCCAGAGATCTCTGAGACTGTCCTCAGTTCTTTTCATTCTTTTTTCTTTCTTCTGCTCTGCAGCAGTTATTTCCACTATTTTATCTTCCAGGTCACTTATCCGTCCTTCTGCCTCAGTTATTCTGCTATTGATCCCATCTAGAGTATTTTTAATTTCATTTATTGTGTTGCTCATCGTTGCTTGCTTCCTCTTTATTTCTTCTAGGTCCCTGTTAACTGTTTCTTGCAAATTGTCTATTCTATTTCCAAGATTTTGCATCATCTTCACCATCATTATTCTAAATTCTCTTTCGGGTAGATTGGCTATTACCTCTTCATCTGTTAGGTCTGGTGTGTTTTTATCTTGCTCCTTCATCTGTTGTGTGTTTTTCTGTCTTCTCATTTCGCTTATCTTACTGTGTTTGAGGTCTCCTTTTTGCACGCTGCAGGTTCGTAGTTCCTGTTGTTTTTGGTGGCTGTCCCCAGTGGCTAAGGTTTGTTCAGTGGGTTGAGTAGATTCCCTGGTTGGGGGGACTAGTGCCTCTGTTCTGGTGGATGAGGCTGGATCTTGTCCTTCTGGTGGGCAGGTCCTCGTCTGGTGGTGTGCTTGGGGATGTTGGTAACCTTATTATGATTTTAGGCAGTCTCTCTGCTAATGGATGGGGCTGTAGACCTGTCTTGCTCTTTGTTGGGGATAGGGTGTCCAGCACTGTTCTTTGCTGGTCCTTGAGTGAAGCTGGGTCTTGGTGTTGAGATGGAGGTCTCTGGGAGATTTTCGCCGTCTGATATTACGTGGAGCTCGGAGGTCTCTTGTGGACTAGTGTCTTGAGGTTGGTTCTCCCACCTCAGGGACACCGCCCTGGTGCCTGGCTGGGGCGCCAAGAACCTTTAATCCACACGGCTCAAAATAAAAGGTAGAATAAATAGAGAGGAAAGAAAAGGAAGGAAGGAGGGAGGGAGGGAAGGAAGGAAGAAAGGAAGGAAGAAATGAAGGAAGGAAGCAAGAAAGCAAGGACGGAAGGTGCAGAGGAAGAAAGGGAGGAAGGAAGAGAGGAAGGGAGGAAAGAAGGGGGAAGGAAGGAAGAAAGGAGGGAAGGAGGGAAGAAAGGAAGAAAGAAAGGGAGAAGACAGAGTAGTATAAAGTATAGTTATTAAAATAAAAAATAATTATTAAGAAGAAAAATTTCCTTTTAAAAAAAACAAAAAACAAAAAACAAGAAAAAAAACCAAAACAAACAAACAAACAAAAAAAAAAACAGAAAAATGGGTCGGTCTAACCCTAGGACAAATGGTGCAAGCAAAGCTATACAGACAAAATCTCACACAGCAGCACACACATACACACCCACAAAAAGAAAAAAAAGGGGAAAATAATAGTATATCTTGCTCCCAAAGTCCACCTCCTCAACTTGGGATGATTCGTTGTCTATTCAGGTTTTCAACAGATGCAGGGCACTTCAAGTTGATTGTGGAGCTTTAATCCGCCGCTTCTGAGGCTGTTGGGAGAGATCTCCCCCTCTCCTCTCTGTTCGCACAGCTCCTGGGGTTCAGCTTTGGACTTGGTCCCGCCTCTGCGTGTAGGTTGTCCGAGGGCGACTGCCCTTCGCTCAGACAGGACGATGTTAAAGGAGCAGTTGATTCGGGGGCTCCAGCTCACTCAGGCTGGGGGGAGGGAGTGGCACGGGGGCGGGGCGAGTCCGCGACGTCAGCGGCCGACGTGACGCTGCACAGGCCCAAGGCGCGCCGTGCGTTCTCCCGGGGAAGCTGTCCCTGGATCCCGGGACCCCGGCAGTGGCGGACTGCACGGGCTCCCGGGAGGGCCGGTGTGGAGAGTGACCTGTGCTCACACACAGGCCTCTTGGTGGTGGCAGCAGCAACCTTAGCGTCCGACACCCGTCTCTACTGTCCGTGCCGACAGCTGCGGCTCGCGCCCGTTTCTGGAGCTCCTCTACGCGGTGCTCTTAATCCCCTCACCTCACACCCGAGGAAGCAAAGAGGCAAGAAAAAGTCTCTTGTCTCTTTGGCAGCTCCGCGCCCGGTTCTAGGGCTCCTTTAAGCGGCGCACTTAATCCCCTCTCCTCGCGCCCAGGCAGCAAAGAGGGAGGAAAAGGTCTCTTGCCTCTTCGGCAACTCCAGACTTCTCCCGAACTCCCTCCCGGCCAGCCGTGGCGCACTAGCCCCCTTCAAGCTGTCTTCACTCTGCCAACTCCAGCCCTTTCCCCGGGATCCGACTGAAGCCCGAGCCTCAGCTCCCGGCCCCGCCCGCCCCGGCGGTCGAGCAGACAAGCCTCTCGGGCTGGTGAGCGCCGATCGGCACCGATCCTCTGCGGGATTCTCTCCGCTTTGCCCTCCGCACCCCTGTGGCTGAGCTGTCCTCCGCGGCTCCGGAGCTTCCCCCTCCGGCGCCCGCAGTCTCCGCCCGCGAAGGGGCCTCTAGTGTGTAGGAGTCTTTCCTCCTTCTCGGCTCCCTCCCACTGGCGTAGGTCCCGTCCCTATTCTTTTGTCCCTGTTTATTCTTTTTTCTTTTGCCCTACCCAGATATGTGGGGAGTTTCTTGCCTTTTTGGAGGTCCGAGGTCCTCTGCCAGCGTTCGGTGGGTGCTCTACAGGAGAAGCTCCACGTGTAGATGTATTTCTGATGTCTCTGTGAGGAGGAAGGAGATCTCCGCGTCTTACTCTTCCGCCATCTTTAAGCCGTCCTTGACAATATTTTCTTTTTGCTCTTATGAATGATCAGAATGTTGGAGGCCCTCACTCCACCATTCTGGAACTGCATGTCTCCCAACATGGTTTTTCACATAATATTATCTACATTATCCTTTTGCTTTTCTTTGCCTTCCATCTCCCTCCAGTGGGGATTTATGTGAGATTGAGTTTCTGTGTAAAATGCTGGATGTGAGAGAAGAAGTATGCATGGCCCTGATACTGGGAGACTAAAACCATATGTGGGAGGGCTGAAGAACTGGTTTTGAAGACAGTCTTGGAAAGTCACATATCTTAATGAAAGTGTTCAGTTTTGAACAGAACTTTTAAAATGCAATCATAAAAATACTCTCTGTCTCTTTCAATAATAATACCAGGCATTCACCATAGGATGGGACTTGCAATGTTGATATAGACTTAATGTTGACAACATTTGGGGGAACATTGTAATGATATTCACAAAAATCTTACTGAAAGATTTTCTCTTTATTTGTTATTTGATTCTTTGTGCAGTCACCTTTCAGGTACCAAGGTTGTCAAGAGATCAATGAAAGCTGCTAAGGTCTGAAAGACAAAGTTTTATCTTAAGGCTTCCATGCGGTTACTGAAGGGTTATGTCATGAATGGGGAGGGGAAACCTGCCGGTCTTTGAGGTTGCACGACAGAGTTAAGTGTAGGCTTCTGCTTTTCACCAACCATGTAATCCTGAAGCTTGTGCTTGCGTCTTCCCGGACCTCAGTTTCCTTATTTGCTCAATGACTCTGGCCAAGTCTCCAAAACTTTTCATTATATTTCTGTTTTTTTTCATTGAATTATAGCTGATTTACAATATTGTGTTAGTTTCAGGTATACAACAAAGCGGCTCAGCTTTATTTTTTTTTTTCAGATTTTCCCCATTATAGGTTATTATAAGATAGTGAATATAGTTCCTTGTGCTATACAGTAAACCCTTGCTGTCTATCTATTTTATGTATAGTATTTTCTATCTGTCATCTCATACTCCTACTTTATCCCAACCCCCTTCCCTCTCTGCTTAGGTAACCATAAGTTTGTTTTCTATGTCTGTGAGTCTGTTTCTATTTTATATATAGATTCATTTGTATTACTTTTTTAGGTTCCACATATAAGTGATATCATATGATATTTGTCTTTCTCTGATTTACTTCTCTAAGTATAATATTCTCTAGGTATATCCACTTTGCTGCAAATGGCATTATTTCATCATTTTTTATGGCTGAGTGATATTCCATTGTATATATGTACCACATCTTCTTAAGCCAATGGTCTGTTGTTGGGCACTTGGGCTATTTCCAAGTTTTGGCTAGTGCTGCTATGAACATTGTGTGTGCATGTATCTTTTTGAATTAGAGTTTTTGTCTTCTATGGATATATGCCCAGGAGTGGGATTGCTGGATCATATGGTAATTCTATTTCTAATTTTTTAAGGAACCTCCATACTGTTCTCCATAGTGGCTGCACCAATTTATATTCCCACCAATAGTATAGGAGGGTTCCTTTTTCTCCACACCCTCTCCAGAATTTATTATTTGTAGACATTTATGATAGCCATTCTGACCGGTATGAAGTGATACATATTGCTGTTTTCATCATAACAATCTTGTTATAATGCAAGTATATATCAACAAGATGACAATTAGAGCTTCTGATAACCATAGGACAACTACTAAAGAAAAAAAAATACTCAGTGAAACTTGTTAAAGATAGTAAGGCAGCTTTATTTAGTATAGAGATGAGGGCAATGGAATCTTACAGTGGGAGAGAGAGGTCGGGCAAGTGGGAATTTGTAGCCAAGAAACTGAGTGGGGGTCAGTTGTTGGAAAATCACTGAGAAGAAACATCAGGGATAAGGGAGGTTCTGGCTAAACGGACTGAACAGGATTCTTGCTGTAGACAAGCCAAGGTGATCAGACATTACCCGGGGATGGTGGAGGTTGAAGAATCTGATCAGATATTGAAGTGGGGTGTGGTTCTGGTTACACTGATTTAACGAGGTTCTTGCTAAAAACTGATATTTACAAGAAAGTGCACAGTTGGACCTGGGAGAAGATTGAGGAGACTGATTAAAGTTTGGCCAAGAAAGGAATCATTGTCACAACCTATACTATATGCAGTACTGGTGCAATGGACACCTATGGCAAACTAATTTGATTTTCTACATTGTTGGCCTTCTGCCTCTCACCATTCCATGAAAACTATTCTCTGCAGTATATTCCTGATCTGAGGATTACATTGCATTCTTTCACTGAATCATTCTTCTCCCTGAGTTACTGTTTTCCCCTGATCTTGATCCTTCTTGAAAAATCCTTTAATAGCCTTGGCAACATGCACTTTGGAGGCCCTTGAACCTTTTTGCTCTCTTTATCTCTGTTACTGGCTAGTTTTCTATTCTCTAGCTTTGTCTTAATGCTCACATTTTTTTTCTGGTCGAGTTCTGAATCACCATGATGTAAACAACACTCACACATCTATATCCAACCCTCACACCCCAGTTGGATGCTTTACAGGAATTCAGACTCAGCCTGTTTTGGACAGAATTGTCCTTCCTCCTGCTTCCATCCATCCTAATCTACATCATCTCTTCTTGTGTCAACACCTCACACAACTTACCCCGCCAGTCACCCAGCCAGAAACCCACAGGGTGCCCTAGGCTCTTTCCTCTCCCTTTATACATATCAAGCCAACCATCCCATCTTAATCACCAATTTTACTCCTGAATGTTCCTAAAATCAATGTTATTTTATCAACTATTTTGCTGAGAGTGTTATTCATTTAAAACATAACCTGATCATGTTACCCATACATCCCTACCCCTGGTGAAAATCACTAACAAGGGATAAAATTCTATGTGTTCAAGGCTCTCCTAGTCATTCTTTTTCCACCCCGCCTCATGATCTGATGAATAACTGTGTGTGGCTGAGACGAGCACTGTTTTTGGAGAGATTTTAGTGCTGCGGACAAAACAGTGATGGACAGAAAGGAAGGGTTTCCTGAAAACCTCACATTTGAGCTTAAATCTGTGGGCTGAGTAGAAGTTAATTAAGGAAAGTGTAGAAAATGCCATGCAAGGCTGGAGTCGCATTCTGAGTAAAGGAGCAAAGACCCTATGGCAGGGGGGAATTTGACTTTTTCAAAGAACCATGGGAAGACTGGTGTGACTTGCATAAAAAGCAAAAAGAAAAAAAAAAAAAAAGAAAATACCATCAGAGAAAGTTGCTTAAATACTCAGAAGCTTATTATTGTTGCTATACATTCCAGTCCATGAAAAAAAAGAAAACACTCCACAAACACTGGAATTCAATCCAGTTCTTCCAGTTCAAGCTGACGACAGTGCAATAATATCCCAACTCTCATACACACTTATATATATTTTCTATATTCTGTCATTTATGTGGATAATATGTCACATGCAGTCCTTATAAGAGCATAGATACATCAATTACACATGAGAAAAGAGAGAAACAATTGCAATTTAAGTGCTCAGGAAAACATTGGGTTTCGACAAACACACGTATACAAATAAAAATAATTAATCAATGCAATGTACCTTAGTAGCCAACTGATTCAGACCTTCACACCAAAGTCATACTAGATGATTCTAGAAAAGCTATTATACTTCCATTTAGGGTGCTTTTCAAAGTGGAGAGAACATTGATTCCCATGCTACAGTATGGTCTTCAGTCAAAGCTTGAACAGAGTAGGGCAATCCCAATCTACATTTGTTTTCATAAAAAGTCAAAAGAAAATAAGCATCAGTGATAAAACTGGGGTTCCTGTCCTGTTATAAGTGGAAAACATCCAGTTTCACATATTGTACAAAGACTTTCAATCACCTTTCATGGCCACAGAGCTGCCGTGTTTGGCAATTAAAAAATAAAAACATGTAGATTTCGATACCAATATGTAAGTATTGGCGTCAAGATTGTCTGTGAGGCCGTATTTCATTCAGGGCTGAGACAAGAAAGGTGGCTGTGGTTTGAAGGTCATGGAAAGCTGCATCTCCATAAGAGGCACTTTAAAGACATTACTGAAAATGCATTCTATAAATAGCTATTTGGATAATTAGATATGTCCAATCAGTGGGGGAAAACCGTAAAAACAATCATTAGATGAGAAAATGTTTACATTTAAAATGCACTGGTGTCAGAAAGAAAGAAAATGATTTTATTTTCGAAGCAACCAGAGTTTGGGGAAAAGTGCTGAAAAATCAATTTATTTTCAAAGGAATGGGCTAGACTGATTATGCATTTTTTAGTTCCATCAGCACGGTTGGAATACAATATAGGTGCACTTATTTTCATGCATACGTGATATGTCTTTTTCTTACAAAGAAAATATGGTGTTCACAAAAAAGATATGAGATTTTTGGTGGCTAAAATAATAAATGCAACTTTCTATCTTCATCTGCTTCTTTTCCTTCTGAGCTTAATAAATTATTTGTGATTTATTATGAAGAGTATTTGCCCAAGAAAATTAATTCCAGGAGAGGGTCAGATCTTAAAAGCCTCATTTTACAACTTTATCTTTAGAGGCAGCTTTGGAAATGGAAGCAAGGAAAACCAGGGTCACAGACAGGGGCTCCCTTTAGTGAAGGACAGACCAGTAGATGTTGAACATTATGATTCTACAGTGCAGGGGAAGATGATTTGGTCCTTTCCATATTCTCTCTTGAGGGATTCCAATAAGACCCTAATGACCTCCTTCTACTTATCTCCAGATCTCCACATACCTGTGTGTCATCCCTGCCCACAGCAACACTCGAACTGTCTTGTGACATGTGGAGGACCCTAAAGTTGGCTTGGTTAGTCACTCCCAAGTGTGCCTGGGAATTAGTTTTAAATAAGATCTCACTGCAACATTCAATACCTAACAAGTCAGAATCCCATAGAAGTACGGGAGCGGAAAAGGTATCAAGTGGGGTCTCAGAAATTGCTTTTTGAAAATATCCTGTTGATTATGACAGCATTTGCCTCTGGATTTCAGGATATGAGTGGGTTGATTCGATTTTAAAAGGTCACTAAAATAAACTTATCTTTGCTAAAATCTTTTATAGGCATTATAGCATCTTAGTCCAGTTTAATATCTATTTAAAAGGCCCCTAAGAAGTGGGATAAATTATGCTCTTTTCATTCAATGCAAGCTTCTTTTTTCTTTTGTTATGTTGATTTATCCCCTCCTCAAACACTACCACATATGCATATGAATTTGAAGATAACAAAGTCTTTTTGGAGATTCTTATATATTAAGAAATGCTTTTGTTTGGTTTCCATTTAGAGAATCTGAAAGATCCTGGTGTTTCCAGTCACGCAGGAAAGGCCCCCACTTTCTTGTGTCCTGCAGTGGAGAATGTAGGGGATTGAGAATTTGCAAATTCATGGCTGGCCAAAATCACTAACAGCTGTTGAAGAATTTATAATGTGCAAAGAGCTCTCATATACTTTTTGTCATTTGTCATTCACAGTAAATCTGTAAGGTGGACTTCTTTTTTATTTCTATTTTTAAAATGTCAGGATTTAAAAAATACTATTTAAATATCAAACTGACTATGGATAACTCTGCCTACTTGAGATGGAAATGTTCTATGTATGTGATGCAATACACATCAGTGGAAAAATAAATCTGGACTACTCTTCTCCATGGACAGGGATTAATGAGATGGAGTTTTGAAAGTTTCCGCCAGTTCCTACCTGCTGCTCATGTGTGAGCCTAGGGAAGGAAGCACAGATTGAAATCTGGAGTATGAATAGATAGACCTGAGAGTGAGAAAGAGGTAGAAAACATAGTTTTCTCAGCAATCACCCTATTTGCAGCTGATATGATCGTCTATGTAGAAAATCCCAAAGAATCTATAGAAAGCTCTTAGAACTAATAAGTAAGTTCAGCAAAGTCACAGGATACAAGATCAACAGAAAATAATAAATTTTACTTCTATATAGTACTAACAGTGAACATGGGGAAACCAAAATTAAAAATCTGTTGGAACATTTTCAGTGGCTCCAATGAAGATGAAACACCTAGGTATATACTTACCAAAACATATGCATAATCAGTATACTGAAAATGACAAAATGCTGTGGAAAAAATCAAAGAAGATTTAAATGAATGGAGAGTCATACTTGTTTATGTGTTGGGAGACTTAACATAGTAAAAGTGTCAATTCTTTCTAAATTGATCTGTATGTTTACTCCAATTCCTATTAAAATCCAGAAGGTTTTTTGTAGACATAGAGAAGTTTATCCTAAAATTTATATAGCAACACAAAAACCTTAGATAGCTAAAAAAATTTTTGTAAATCGATAATAAAGTGGAAGAAATCACTCCACCCAATAATAAGTCTCACCCTACAGCTACAATGATCAATCAGTAGTATAGTATTGGTGGAGAGAGAGACCTAGATCAATGGAACAGAACAAAGAACAAGAAACAGGCCCACACAAATATACCCAACTAATTTTTGAAAAAGGTGTAACAGTAGCATAATGGTCCTGAAACAATTGGCTCTCTGTAGGTCAAAAGTAAACCTCAACTTAAATATCACATTTTATACAAAAATTAAACATATGGACTTTAACATAAAATGAAATACGATGTAAATTTCAGAGAAAACAAAGGGGGAAATCTTCAGTATTCAGGCTTAAGCAAAGAGTTCTTAGATTTGACACCAAATACACAATAATACCTAAAAGAAAAATTAATAAATTGGAAAACACGAAGCTAAAACCTGTTGCTCTGTGAAAGACCCTGATACGAAGATGAAAAGACAAGCTTCAGACTGGAGGGAAACTTTTGCAAATGATGCATCTAACTCAGGACCGATAAAGAATTTAGAATATAAATCTCAAACTAAGCAGTAAAAATACACAGTGGTAAATGCCATACTGGCAATGAGCCCTGGTCTGTCTGACTCTGAGACATGTCACCTGATCCTTCCAGGTCAGCCTGACCTCAGATCTAGCACAGATGTTGGATCAGTGCTCTCATGCTAGACCACTCATCCCCAGGCATCAGCCATGTGGCCTATTAGGAAGACGCTGGTGTGACTTTCAAGGTAGATGAACTCATAAAGCATCGGCATGACAGGCTGGAGTTTCTGCCTTGTTTGGAAAGAATTAGATACATTTTAGCAGTCCATGGTTTGCTTGAGGATGCTGGGAATAATTTAATCTGCTATTTCAAATATAACTTATATTTAAGAGGTGTTTTACTGTTCTATTTCTAGAGCGCCTGAGGATACAGCTGAGTGTATCACACATCACATTAGATTAAGGTCAATTACCAACGTTGCAAGGGACTTTTTCTCCTTTGTAATGACACATAGAGCTGCAAATCTGTGATTAAAATCCTATGTGTTAGTACAGATGGACGGAGGGATCTCACACGAGCTCCAATTATGATTAAGTCTGCGGCAAGGGGTCCAGTGGGTCATGCCATGTCATAATGCCTGGAACTTTCAAATTGGCATTTATTGAACAGAGGTGACGGTTGTGCTGAGTGGCACACATTTTGATTTGGGGCTTTGGACTTAAATGTGTTGAAACCAGCAGAGTTCACGTGGAAGAGAAGGCTTTGCCCAGAGTGTTATATGTTGTGCACTTGAACTACAGTCAGGGGGGAAGGAGGTAGCTGTAAGGGTGTGCTCAAGGGTGGGGGCTGACAGAAGACAAGAGATGAGGGAGGGTATGTCATAAAGAAGGGTCAGTGTAGGGTCCGACACTGGGCAGAACTGGGGGTGAATATTGACTCTGTCACCTATATGTTGTATGGATTTGGGCAAGTCATTTCACCTGTCTGATCTTCTTTCTCAGCCAGCCATGTGGTAAGGATGAGACTTGGTTTCTTTTAAGACTCTCCTGCAGATGAAGTGAGATGAAATATCTAAAATAGCGTGTACTTGGGGACATTTTCTGGCATTCCAGGGGTTAGGACTCACTAACCACTGGCTTTCACTGCCAGAGCTGGGTTCAATTCCTAGTTGGGGAACTAAGATCCCTCAAGCTGCAAGGTGAGGCCAAAAAAAAAAAAAATAGCTCATACATGGAAGGGGCTTAATAAACGACAGACATTATAAGAATTTACGCTTCCAACATTAAAAGGAGCAGTGATTAGCCAAGACATGGAAGCAACTCAAGTGTCCATTGACAGATGAATGGATAAAGAAGATGTGGTACATATATACAATGGAATATTACTCAGCCTTAAAAAGAATGAAATAATGCCCTTTGCTGCAACATGGATGCAACTAGAGATGATCACACTAAGTGAAGTAAGTCAGAAAAAGAAAGACAAATACCATATGATATCACTTATATGTGGAATCTAAAAAGTGACACAAATGAACATATCTATGAAACAGAAACAGACTCATAGACATGGGGAGCAGACTTGTGGTTGCCGAGAGGGAGGGAGCTGGTGGATATATGGATTGGGAGTTTGGGGTTAGCATATGTAAACTATTTTATATTTACAAAACAGAAATATACTCATAGACATAGACAAACGTATGGTTCCCAAAGGGGAAAGCTGGTGGGGGAAGCGATTAATTAGGAGTTTAGGATTAACAGATACACACTACTATATATAAAATAGATAAATAACAAGGTCCTACTGTATAGGACAAGGAACTATAGTCAATACCTTGTAATAAACTATAATGGAAAATAATCTAAAAAAGAATATATATATATATATATATATATATATATATATATATATACACACGCACACCAGTTTTCTTTATACCTGAAATTAACACATTTTAAATCAACTATATTTTAATAAAATTTTTTAAAAAAGGAACAGTGATGGTCACCGTGCTCACCCAGCTGTCATCTTTATTCAGGAGGAAAGTGGGAGTGATTTTTACTGTCAGGTGGCTATTCCTTGCTGTGCTATTGAAAATGTTATCTAAAGTTAATTCATTCCGAAAATATGGATTGAATAGAGATTTGTGTAAAATCAAGAACAGTTATATCAAGGTCCAAATAGCTTATAACATACAGATGGAAACAGTCCCATGAAGGATGCACAGGGATCCAGATGTCCTAATACAAGGTGTTGGTAAATATGGGTGCTACAGAAAGTTACTCGAGTTCCCTGAGCCTCGGATCCATTGCCTACAAAGTGGGAAGAACAATTCCTGTATTCCAGTGTTATGAGAATTGGCAGAGATGAGGTATTTAATACATCCATATTAGAAAGCCAGCCAGAGAGGCACCACCCAGTAACCTGTGGCCTGGAAGTGCTGATGGGAGAGCCCATGGCATCGGTAACCTCCCAGCTACATGTGGGGTGTCTGCAGGGTCTCTCTTCATATGCCTAGACTTCGTCCCATAAAAGATCACATCTCTCCCTTCCTCACAGATACACTCCTTCCATGCTTCTCACATATTGGGTTGGTTTTGCCTCCAGTCTTGCTTGGTCTGTGCTTATTTCTTTCTTTATTTAATCTCACAGTTACCAACTAAGATTATCAGAAGATTGTTGTGTATGTCCCAGGAGTGGCTGGTTTTTCAGTGTGGTTGTCTTGTTGCTGGCTCATACTGGTTTGAAAGAAGTGATTTTTAAATCATCAGGAATTTTGAGAGCTGTGAAAAAAAAAACGGTAGCTTGAAATTGGCCGTAATAGGGATATTTACACCATGGAAATCTTCTGATGCCACAACATCAGGGCTCCGCCCTCTGAGAGCCCATTGTTTGCCTTTGCCAGCACATCACTGGTTTAGGCTCTGACTTCACCAGTTTAGCCACGGTTTGTAACTTCCACCCACCTGGGCACACCCTCCTGCATGTGGATTCACATTGGTGGATTTGGGGTTGACAGTTGCTTTGTTCGCTAAGACTCATGGGCCGTAAACACCCCCTGAGACTCACTGTCAGTCCCAAGAACAGCATTTGAAGAGACAAAGGGAGTTGGTAGGGCTGGAGCTTGCTCTGAGGAAAAAAGATAATAAAAGATAAGTGTTAAAAAAGAAGTTTTCTCCCTCTTTCTGCAGGTTTCTCATGATTAGGCACTTGCCGTGCATGTCCATTTCCACATTGCCTTGCTCAGTGTGCTTGGAACAGTGCAGCCTCCCTCCAGGTCATGCAACTGTGAGCCAGTGCAACCATTACCCTGGAGTCCAAATCCCAGCTCCTGAAGCTGACCAGAGTCCCCATGCCATCATCACTGATGAATGATGTGTGTGTGTTTACAGGGGCATCTTACAGGGCCAGGCTGGTACTCTCTGGGCACTGCTGGTGACAGGCCACCTTCCCAGCCTTATACTTCAATAAAATAAATTTAAAAAAAAATTAAAAAGTCTTGCTTTGATGAAAGCACAGAGATCAGGCTGTATCCAGGAGAGATAGAAGGTAGGGACTTACGTCAGCAGCCTATGAAACAGAAAATGAGGGCCTGAAATTACAACTTAAAGCTGCGAGGATAGGGAAGAGATGGTTTTGAGACGTGTGGGTTTTTTTGTTTTTGTTTTTGACAGAGTATTAAACTCAGTCTTGGGATTTAAGTTGCTTTTTCCAAGTCCTAACTGCCTAGTTGCAAAATGGCTGATTATCAGTCTATAAATAAGTGAATTTACTTTGATTTCTCTTAATTTTCCAGTGTTTTACCTTCTGCTTAATTATTGCAGATCTGGTGCACTGTTTCCTTTCAAACAATTCGTACAAAAGTGAAAGGCACAGGAAGTAGCAGAGTTAAAAAACTGCAAACAAAAGGAATTTGTATTTACATGGTACTTCTTTACTAGGAGCTGATATCCAGTTAATTAACTTAATTTTCACCACATCCCTTTGAGACAGGGACAAAGAAGGTATCATTATCCTCATTTCACAGATGAAAACACTAAGGCAGAGGAAGGCTAAATGATTTCTACTTTCTTGGTGTTTCTGAAATGGATGCAAATAATTCTAACACCGGGGCAAACCCAAGGGAAAGAGAAAAGTAATTGACTAGAGCCTTAGAGTAATCACTTAGGAAAACCACAAACTAAAATAAATGATAAAGATAAACAGTGTCATACATCCTAATTAATCCCATAGCTCGTTTAGAAAGAGCCACGTGAACTGCAGAAATAGGCTCTCTGAATAAACTCTGTCCACATGCGCAGCAAAAAGCCCCTGTTGGCACCAGCCACAAGGCATGAGTGGTGTGCAGACCTTCAGACACTCAGATCTCAGCAGGAAAGAAAGTGCTCGAGCTGAGCTGCTTATTCATCAATTTTTTTGTCTTTATGAGCAAATGTATATATGTGTGTATATATACATATATATATGCATTTACGTGCATGCATGTGTATATATACACATACAATTTCATGTAACTATATTAACATGATCGTATTATACACAGAGATGGGGATCTGTATGGCTTTGTCTTCCTCGTATTTTATGCTTGCCTCCTTGCTGTCTCCACCAAAAGACCTTCCTTATCAGTAAACCAAATTCATAGACTAAATATAATCAAATTTATATGTTCTTCCATATTTTCTATGTACATATGTAACATTTTATAGCTTTAAATATGATTATTTTCTGCTCAATATCATTGTCTCTTCCACAAAAGTGCAATCTTATGTGTACTATTTTTGTTAATCTTATAGAAAGCCCTCCGAGTCAGTTGGTATGATTCCAATTTATTCTTTTTCACGATTCCTTAATATTCCTTGCAATAGATGGACTGTATTTTATTCAAATATTCTCTATTTATGGTAGTCCTTTTGTGAACTGTAGTTTTTATTTTTATAGGACAGATTCCCAGAGCTGTATTTTTTGGGTCGAAGGGTATATGAGTTTTTGTTTTCGTTTTTGTTTTTTTGGCCATGCTGTGCGGCTTGTGGGATCTTACTTCCCCGACCAGGAATTGAACCCCGGCCACTGCACTGAAAGTGCCGAGTCCTAACCACTGGACCACCAGGGAGTTCCAGGGAATATGCGTTTTTAATTTTTAGTCTTACAAACCGTTTCTTAAAAGAGGTAACATTGGGAGTTCCTTGGTGGCGCAGTGGTTAGTAATCCACCTGCCAATGCAGGGGATACTGGTTCCAGTCCTGGTCCAGGAAGATCCCACGTGCCGCGGAGCAACTAAGCCCATATGCCACAACTACTGAAGCCCGTGTGCCTAGAACCCATACTCTGCAACAAGAGAAGCCACCGCAAGGAGAAGCCCTTGCACTGCAACAAAGAGTTCATAGGTTGCTGCTCACTGCAACTAGAGAAAGCCCGCACGCAGCAACGAAGACCCAGCACAGCCAAAAATAAAATAAATAAATTTATCAAGAAAAAGAGGTAACATTACTCTAGCAATATGAGGGTTCCCTATTCTTCATATGTTTGCCTTCAGAAAGCATAATCATTCCTTTTAAAAAGAAAGAATTTATTGCTACTTTAATTTGTGCCTCACTCATAGTTACTGTGTTTGAGCATCTGCTGGCCATTTGGATTTGCTCCTGTATAAACAGCCTCTTCTAATCCTTTGCCCACTTTTTTTCCATTGCAATTATTTGTTCTCTTCTTGTAAACTTGTAAAATATCTTTGTATTTTATTGATAATGGGCATCTGTATGTTTTATTCATTGCAAAAATTTCCCCAAGCATTTCTGTTTTCTTCTGTTTTGATTTATCTCGTCATAGATACTTTTAACATTTTTATAAATCAAGTAGGTTCACTTTGCCCTGAGGATGTCCATAAACTCTCCCAGAATTTCTTGCATTTTTCACATTTAAGTCTTTAATCCATTTGGAATTTATTTTTAACATGAAGTAAAAAGGAGTCCAGCTTTATATTTTTCAAGATGGATAGCCAGCTTTGCCTGTACAATTTACTAAACAATCCATCATTTTACAGCTGAGTTAAAATGCCATCATTGCCATTTATCACATTCTTACATACAAGGTGGTCTGCTGCCTTATTCTCTCTTATATTGCAATGATCTATTTGTGTATTCCTAAACTAATCCTCAGCCACATAATTCCAGTAGCTCTGCAGTCCAATTTGCTGTACCAGCAATTCAAAATTCAAAAATAAAAATTCAAGATGACCTCATTTATTCTCAAAACTTTATACTTTCATATATTCTTTCAAGTACTTTTATTCAATCTCAATCTCTTCATATAGCATTGAAGTTCTAACTGAAATTTTATTGTATTTATTTTAAAAGCATTGATAATTTGATATATATTGTATATCAATATCTATCTAATAATATGAAACTTATAATCCACTTTTTTGGGGTCTTATTTAATAACTTGTCTTTGGCCATCTGTGTCTTCAGCAGCTGGGAAATGTAGACAGAGAATAGTAGGCAGCAGAGGAGACAGTGAATCAAGGTCATGGTCTTCCAAGACTCTCCTCTGGGCCTTCTTTTCACAGCCCTCCTTACTCTTTGACTGTTTTCTCTCATTTTGTTTCCTCATCCTTCTGTTTCTGTAAACTTCACTTCCTAGAATCTCTTGCCCTCTGGCTTCCTGCTATGTTCATTCAATAGGAGACACTAACAGATGTTTTGAAGACAGAGGAAGCGAAGAGAGAGGGCATTTCTTTGTAATTTTTTCTCTGTTTCCCCCAGCATCCCCAGAGGTATGTTTACAGGAGGGTTCCAACTCTGCTAATAAGCATCTACCATGATTTTAGCTCCTGTGAGAAGACCTGGGTTTTTAACACTGTAGATGCTATCTTTTTTTCTAAGTCCCTCTAGCCTTAGCTCGTTAGGGGGGGCCTCCTCTTTCTAAATCCGAGATTGCCTCATTGCTCTCTGTTTATCATTCCAATTCTACCATCCCTCAGTAACTAATTCTCTGTATTAAATTCTTTGTTTGAAACACCTGTGAATCACATTCATTTTCCTGTCTGAATTGTAACTAACACACAATCCAAATGTATTTCTCATCACTCTCTACATGGCGCCTTGCACTTTCTTGGAACACACACAAAAATGAGATTTTTGTCTTTTTGCACTTTTCCCTTTGTGTTGTAGGTCCTTTCTGACTGGGTTATGCAGTTACATATATGCCTTCCTCTCTATACCCATCATATCTCAAGCTGCCTCTGGAAGTCGGTTCAACGACTCACTGTCTCTAAAGTGGCTGTTGAGAGCTTGAGCGTAGCTGGCATGCCTTTCATTAATTCCCACTTCCTGATTCACTGTGTGGTCACAGCCGGTGCTCTGTACTCGTGACTGCGTATAGGAGAAGAAGGTGAAAAGAAAGGAGATGGGGAAAGAAGAATCCTGGGAGAGAGCAAATGTAGAGATAAGGGGGTAATTTTACAGGGGAGAAAGGATAACTCATAGGTCACCAGGAATAGCTAAATTTGGGGTGTGGTAGGATCATTTAAAATAGAATTTTAATGGTAAGATAGTCTTTAATTAAAAATGTGGATTAATACTACAGTAAACTGAAGTCTCTGAACCTCAGTTTCTTTATTTTTACAATGGCAACAATAATATCTATTTATGCAGTGTTGCGAATTTAAAACATAATTATATATGTAAAAAAATCTAATATTCTATAAATATGTGTTTAAAAGTCTCTTTCTTGGAGTCATTAAATAAGCGCAATAAGGCTAATAATAGTAATAATAATAATAATAAAAGGCATATAGTTTGGAAAGCAAGTGGTAAAAGTGTCTTTATTTGCAGTCTACATGAAAAATCCCATTATCTGTAAAAAGTTACCAGAAATAGTAAGGTTTAGCAAGGTTGCAAGATAAAAGGCAAGAATACAAAATAAGCTGACATTCTACATAGAGGCAGTGAACAGTTGGAAACAGAATTTAAAACAGTAATGTAATTCATAATAGCAACAAAATTGAGATACTTACAGATGAACGTAATAAATAATGTTCAAGAACAATACACTGAAAATTATAAAACATTGCTAAGAAAAGTCTTGGATGAGCTAAATCAATGAGCATATATATATTCTATGCTGATGAATTAGAAGACTCAATGTTATTAATAAATAATTGATGTATAGATTCAACACATCCTAATCAAAATCCCAGGAGGATATTTGCAGAAATTGATAAGCTACTTCTAACATTTATATATAAATGTAAAGGACTTTTAATATCAAAAACAAGAAACAGAAGAGCAAAGTTGGAGAACTTATAATACCTCATTTAATGATTCACTCTGAAAATTATAGTAATCAGGACCTTCTGGTACTGTTTTAAGGACAGACATTTGGAGTAATGGAAAAGAAGGCAGAATACAGATATAGACTCACATACATATGGCCAGTTGATTGCCAGCATAGGTACCAAGACACTTCAATGTGTCAATATCATTGACAGCAGTATTTTTAACAAATGATTAGGAACAATCAAATACCATATTCAAAATATAAAATAAACTTCAACTCTTACCTCACACCATATACAGAAACTAACATAAAATAGATCATTGTTATAAATGTGAAACCTATAACCTCTAAAAGTTTTGTAAGTTTTAGGTGAGAAAAAGGAGAAAATCTTTCTGACCATGGATTAGGTGAAGATTTCTTGAAAAGACACACAAAAAAGCATGTATCATAAAAGAAAAATAATGATAACTTGTACATTGTCAAAAGTACTAAACATTTCTGCTCTTCAAAAGATAGTTAAGAAAAGAGAAATACAAGCTACACGAGAGAAAATATTTACCAAACATATACTTTGACAAAGGGCTTGTAGCCAGAAATAGATAAGAAATTTTACAAATCAGTAAAAAGACAAACATCTCAATTAAAAAAAAGAAAAGCAGTCAAAAGATTTGAACAGACACTGTATTAAATAGTTTGGATCAACTGAAACTCTCACTTTGGAAAATATTTAGGCAATTTCTCCTAAAGTTAAATACATGGTTGAGAGTCCGCCTGCCGATGCAGGAGACAGGGGTTCGTGCCCCGGTCCGGGAGGATCCCACATGCCGCAGAGAGGCTGGGCCCGTCAGGCATGGCCGCTGAGCCTGCGCGTCCGGAGCCTGTGCTCCGCAACGGGAGAGGCCACAACAGTGAGAGGCCCGTGTACCGCAAAAAAAAAATAAATAGACTACCTCATTCCTTTGTCTATAACAGCACTTTCCAATCTGTATTTTGAGGAATATCACTATCTCTATGTGTTGTCAATTGATGGTCTGAAAGGATTTGAAGGTCATATCATTTCCAGCAAGGTTACATAGTACTCACAGAGCTCATTAGCTTGAAAATGCCTCTGAGAGTTCCCAGAGTCAAGAGATGTAGTTAACATTTTCTAACCCCGTTTTTTACCTTATTTGAGTCAGGAATTTGTCTACACATTCTTTCCACTAAAAACATATCAATATTATTTGTTGCTGCTGGCAATGGTGGGGGTTGCTTATGTCTAAAAATACAACATGGTGGACTTAAAAGGATGGATTGTCTGCATGCCTTATTATATGGATGAGATCTAGATCTACAGTCACAGAAGATGAAAAAACACATTTGAATAATTGGAATCACTATTGTAGTTTACCAAACAGAGGTGGTCTCAGATTTCTCCACATTACATTATGACTTATGATTCTTATGGCATTTTGTGAGTTTTAAGTGAGAAAATTGTCGTTCAACACGCAATGTATATACATAGTAAGGGTTCAATAAGTGATCATTATTACTATCACTAGTTTTAATATTATTCATTCCTGATTCCATTCTCTTAAGCAAGATACCATGTTGCCTTTTATTATAAATGGAATGAATATCTTATGAACTATTTTGAATGGCTGACCATTGGGGAGAACTAGTCTTTTTTGATTGCATTTATTATGTGTGAATACGAGTCCATTCCAAAAATATCACTGATGTTTTATAGCATAATGTTAGTCTACAGAGAATGATATTAATACTACAACTTGACAAGCACCAAATTCAAATTTCATATCTTTTAGCTATCTTTTGCTATGTAACAAACCACTCCCAAACTAGTGACTTAAAAAATGACTTTTATTTCTCAGAATAGTGTTGATCCACTGGTCTTAGCTGTATCTATGTGGCATGAAAGGAGGTTACTCATCTGTCTGCATAAAGTTGGCATCTCTTCTGGCCCAGAAAGTCAAAGAAAGCTTCACGCTCACATCAACATCCAAATTTATATGAAGGTATATATCTCACATTAAGTGTACATAAAGCAGAGCCTCTATACTGACATATTGAAATTTACTTTCTGCCTTAGACTTTTCTGTTATATAAACAATTGTACATTTATTTGCCATTCTAAATCTTCAGGATCAATTTTACATAATTTTGCTAAATTTCTGTGCTTGCTCAGAAGCAGTTTAAAGTACTAAAATCAACCAGCCAAAGAACCGCTTTAACAGAAACTTATGTCCAAAGAGGGAAGGGGGAAAGAAAAAAAGGAAAATGGTAAGAAAAACGCTAACTAAGGTAAAACGGATGATAAAGGGGAATGTTTCTCCCCATGGCCTCACCACAGAGGTATCTTGGGCTTCCTCACAAGATGGAAGGCTCAGGGTAGTTGGGTTTCTTACGTGGCATCTGATTTCACAGAATAAAAGCAGAAGCTGCAAAGCCTCTAGAAGACTAGGCCTGGAACTAGCTTAATGCCACTTCTGTCACATGTCCCTGACCAAGGCAAGTCACAAGGTCAGCTCAGATTCAGAGAGAAGGAAGAGGACACCAGCACTTGAGCAAAAGCACCGCACACATACCAAAAGAGAGGCAAACCTCTGCCTCACCTTCAGTCACTAATTTAACCGCACCTTCCAACTAAACTCTTCCTGACATGTATTTACAAATGGATCTTGGGCCCAGATCTTCCCACATCTTAAATTCTCAACATATGCTCGTTGAATTTATCTTCTTCCCTCTGGCACACATCTCTGCATGAATAAACCCTGTTCTGTGCCAAGAATTGTGCCAGACTGGGCTGAGTGTCAAGGAAATCTACCTCTGCCCTCTCACCATTCAATAACACAGATTCAGGGCTTCCCTGGTGGCGCAGTGGTTGAGAGTCCGCCTGCCAGTGCAGGGGACACGGGTTCGTGCCCCAGTCCGGGAGGATCCTACATGCCGCGGAGTGGCTGGGCCCGTGAGCCATGGCCGCTGAGCCTGCGCGTCTGGAGCCTGTGCTCCGCAATGGGAGAGGCCACAACGGTGAGAGGCCCGCGTACCACAAAAAAAAAAAAAAAAAAAAAAAAAAAAAAAAAAAAAAAAAAAAAAAAAAGAACACAGATTCAGTGATGCAGTACTGAACATCAATGATGCAGCACTGAACACCATGACAGGGAAAGTCCAGACATCAGTGGAACACCAAGGATGTGTCCCTTGGAGGTGCTGAAGGAAGTCAAGGGGGCCTCCCCAAAGAGCCACCTGTGCTCATTTTAAGAGGGTAGGTCACAGGTTCAGATTAGTAGTAGTTGAGTCATAAGTGGAAGCAGGGGGCTTCCCTGGTGGCGCAGTGGTTGAGAATCCGCCTGCCGATGCAGGGAACACGGGTTCGTGCCCTGGTCCGGGAAGATCCCACATGCCGCGGAGCAACTAAGCCCGTGAGCCATGGCTGCTGGGCCTGCGCGTCCGGAGCCTGTGCTCCGCAACGGGAGAGGCCACAGCAGTGAGAGGCCCGCATACCGCAAAAAAAAAAAAAAAAAAAAAAAAAAAAAAAACATAAGTGGAAGCAGGAAAAGACTGCTTTTCCAGTGTTTTTCAAAATGCGTGCCCCAGATCAACAGCATTGGCATCACTCGGGAACTCAGAAGAGCAAATTCTCAGGCCCCACCAGGACTTGCTGCATCAGAGACTCTCCGGGTGAGGCCCAGTGTTCAGATGAATACTGAAGTTTGAGGACTATTGCTTTAGGCAGTAAGTGTAGTGTGTGAAAGTGGAGAGCCTGGGAAAGTACGATTTACTCTAAATCCCCTGATGGGCGAAATAAACCCGTCCATAATCACATCTGGGTGAGGACTTGTGCGGCTGCACTCACAACTCTTTCTGGAGATTGTCAGGATTGTCAGTTTTACTGCTTTAGGTTCTAGTGAGAATGAGCTGCCAAATCATAAGACCAAAAGAGGAATTCAATATAAGGAACAATTATCCCACAAGGTGAAATGAAACCATGGAGCTAATAGGTCTGTATGAACTTTAAAAACTATACAGCTCTAGGTACCTACTGGGAATTTGAATTTTGATATTAGTATAAATTATGTGTAAATTGAAGCTGTGTAATTTTTGGTCTTTGTAGTTGTTAGGTGACTGCGTGCATTTCAAGGACAAGGTCCTGTATGAGCTGCTTCAGGTCTCCAGTTAGACTCTAATTCTAGTTTGTGGTGGTTAATCAACAAATGTTAGCTAAATGGACTCTTGAAAGGTTGGAACGAGGATTCAGCTGAGAGTTATGATACCCCGGTATAATCTTAAATTTGTAACAACTTGCTGTGTGAGCTTAGGTAAATTACTTAATGTCTCTGAATCATGGCTTCCTTATCTAATAGGGTCCTGGATTCTTTGATATTTCAGTTATATTTCAGTTATAAAATTATATTATAAATCTCAATTTTCTTTTCAAACAGAAAAACCAAACTTTCTCTCTGCATCCTTCTGTTTAGAAAAGCAGGGCATCTATTATAAAGTCAGCCAGAAAAATATTGTCTGAACCTTCAGGTGAGATTGGATTGGGATACTTTCTAAGGGCTATTCCAGAGAGAAAGGATGATAAGCAAGGGAACAACAGCAGAGGACAGGGCTAAAAGAGAGGGGCAAATGTTTGATTAGGGTTTTTTTGTTTGTTTGTTTTTTGCGGTACGCGGGCCTCTCACTGTTGTGGCCTCTCCCTTTGCGGAGCACAGGCTCCGGCCGCGCAGGCGCAGCGGCTATGGCTCACAGGCCCAGCCGCTCTGTGGCACGTGGGATCTTCCCGGAGCAGGGCACGAACCTGTGTCACCTGAATCGGCAGGCGGACTCTCAACCACTGCGCCACCAGGGAAGCCTGAATAGGTTTTTAGATTGAGGTTTGGAAGGAGTAAGAGGACAGGGAAGATGAGCTATATATTTTTTGAGGTTTCCGAGGTCTCTTAAAACTTAGATGATGCAGTCTGGTGAAGATTTAGAAACAAAAATATCAGATGAACACAGGGTTGAGGGCAGGTGATCAGTAGTTGGGGTGCACTTAGAACAGAATTATCTGACAAACGTTATAAAGATGCAGGGAATTCATAGTACTGGCGAGTTTCAAAGATACAAAATAAGAATAAAGAAATGGCTGACGATCAACCCAATGGCTAAGTAATTGGCATACTAGGAGTAATATTTCTCACAACTTGACTCACCACAGAAATTTATAGTTTTGATTCCTATAAATGCAATGGAACATATATTTTATTACAGCATTAAAATCTCCTGCAAAAGGGCATTTGATCATTCTTTTTCTTAAGTTTTCTAATGGTGGTCTTCAAGACAGGCAAACTGTAAAATTAATTCCAAAATTACTAAATTAATTACTAAAATTAACTGCCTCCTGATGCTTGGGGCATTCTCAACCACATTCACTGGGTGTCCTTAAGACTGTGAACATTCTATGAACAGCTGCTACCTGCCAGGACCTGGTGTGGGTGCCAGAGACACAAAGCCTCGTAAATTTCAGACCCTGACCTCAAAGAACCCACAGTGCCTTCTCCTAGGAGTTACTTTGAGTGCTATTTGGAAGATGTCAGGGAAACAAGACTAGAAATATGAGGTATTTAGGAGAGAAGGAACTAAAAGGTCAGTGAGCCAAGTGTCTCTAAGGGGCCACATTGACCTCTCCCTGCCCCAATGCCCCTGCAATATAAAGCTGGTGACGAGGAAGGTCAAGAGAGAAAATGCAATCACCATTCCTCTGAGAACTACAGGATGGGCTTTCCATTCCTGTTCCAAGCTCTTCTATCTGCTTGCTGCTATCTAAGGTGGCTGGGGACCCTAGTTCCCTGCACCCCCACCACCATCCAGCTAACCAGGATAACCTTGCAGAGGCTCTCACATTTCCCCAAAGCAGATTCCATCTGTGAAACATATTGAGGAAGATGGTGGGAATGTCTCTACTGCCATAATGTCAATGGAGGATTCTCTCTGGGAGTGACCTAGGCCAACCCCACAGGTTGCTTTCAGGCACATCTGCCCCAGGAGATCAGTGCAGAAGCAGGGGCTCTGAGGAATCCCTGTGGATTCACAACAGGAAGCTCAGGTTCCTAGGTCTCAGATGGGATTCCCAACACACTTCTTGACAACATTCCTAACTGGCTGAGAACAGATGGCAAGGAATGTTTCCCAGGGTGACCCATCCTTGGCATCCAGACAAAGAAGTGTCGGGGGAAAGGAACAATGATGTTTCTAGTTCCATCTGTGTTCTTTTGTTAGAAAGTTCTCCCCTTCATGCTCTCTCCTTTTCAGCCAGAGACCTGGTTCTGTGCTTAAAATGCTGAATATTTGGGAAAGTCTACTTCCTTCTCTGGGCCTTTATTTGCACAGTGTTAATGGTGAGCATAGGAAGAGACTAGAAAGCATTCCCTTTCTTTTTTCTTTTTTTATTAATTTATTTATTTTTGGCTGCATTGGGTCTTTGTTGCTGTGCTCGGGCTTTCTTTAGTGGCGGCAAGCGGGGGCTACTCTTCACTGCAGTGCACAGGCTTCTCATTGCGGTGGCTTCTTCTGTTGTGGAGCACAGGCTCTTGGCACGCAGGCTTCAGTAGTTGTGGCACGCAGGCTCGGTAGTTGTGACTCGAGGACTTAGTTGCTCTGCGGCATGTAAGCTTTTCCCGGACCAGAGCTCGAACCCATGTCCCCTGCACTGGCAGGCGGATTCTTAACCACTGCACCACCAGGGAAGTCCTGAAAGCATTCCCTTTCTATATTTCTCTGGAAATCATCAGTAAAGGGTTGAGGGTTGAGGGAGGTGACTGGGCAAGTTTATGGTTAGAAAATGAGATATTTACAGAGTTTGTATCTGCCAGAGTCCCAGAAGGAATAGATGGCATGATCAACATGGTTTGAATGAATAGATTATTAAGGAAATACTTATTTACAAAGGTGCAGGCAGAGCTAAGGGAAAAAAATAAGACTTGGCAAGTCACCCAGGTACATTGGGAATTCATTAACACTCTTGGTTTGAAGGAGAATGGGAAGTCTCTGTGCCTCCAGCATTCAGTGATAGTTATAGGTGCCTTAGAGTAGCTGCCTGAATAAAACCAAGAGGGAACATGAGGATAAACACCTTCCTCCTCTGTTATCCTCTTTTCTCATCTCCCGCTGGGTCCTCTCATGTTCTAAGTTGCTGCCAGCGTATCTTGTTGGCTACAGTCAACCAAAAGCAGGAGAGCAAAGGAATCCAGGGGGTGTAGTCTGTGGAGATAGCCTCTCTGGGTGGAGAGCAGGGCACAGAAGGTCCCAGTGTGGATCTGAGAGGCAATCAAAGCATCGCCAGCATGGTAGGGTGGCTGTCAGAAATCAGCCCCCAATGTGTGCTTGCTCAGATACAGTAGAAGCCTGTTTCTTCCTCAGATAATGGTCCAGAATGGATTTTCCTGCTTGGCAGGTGCCTCTACTCCACTCAGCGATTTAGGGACTGAAGGTCTGTCCAATTTATGACTCCATCTTCTCGTCAGGTGTGTTGGTATTGGCATCCTACCTTCAGTAGGAAAGACCATGGAGGTGCACCTGTGGAAGGTTTCTTCTGGGCCATGCCTAGAATTGGCAAGTATCATACATGCATTTCTCTGGAGACATTTTGGTTACATTTCCACACCAAACTACAAGGGATGTAACTCAATGGGGAGTACTTTGTGCCTCCGAAAAAGGAGGATGGAATTCTGTAAGCAGCTAGTATTGGGGAGGGGATTCTATAACATCCACTATTCTAATTTCTCTAAAAGATCGTCTTTCAACATGTTGGCCTAAGAACTTTGAGAGTGGGATGGTGTTGAGTTAAAACCACTAAGCCCCGACTCTCATTCCAGTGCAGCAAGATAAAATCCTACACTGGTTTTCAGCCCCCGAACACACGTAAGCAAAATTCAGAGTGACTTCACTCTACATTCTAAATCAACACACACACCCGTGTTTCTCTCCTCCTTGTTTCTGTCAGTGTTCAACGTCTTTTCTTTTCTTCTCACCCTTGTCTTGTGGATTACCTCTGTATTGTCAAGCTAACTTCAAACTTAACCCCACCCACAATCTGTCTCAGCCTCAGGGACCCCAGCTGCCACAATATAATGACCTCCTAGATTGGCCTTAAACCTTGGGACTGGAAACCAGTTGCAATCCCCTCAGTGCCCAGTAGGAAAAATGACTGCAGATGTAAATGTTAGATAGCTAGTCAAACACGAGGAGGTCCCGCCCCATCCTGGGCAGGGTCATCTTTCCCTCCTCCACCTTGACACCTGTGACCAGAACATGCCCAGAGATCCTCCCTTTTGTGGTTAAGGACCACTAACTTTCCAGTCTTGTCAGGGCCAAACGAGATTTCAAAAACCCAAAGGGCTTTCCAGAGAACCAGAACCTACACCAGTCTGCACAGGCCCGGGTTTCATTATGACGCATTTATAATGAATTACCACTGTGGCCCCCTACCTCCACCGCCACCCCACCGACCTTCCATGGGTTTTGCTTGAGTGCTTATGGGTAAGCGCCTGTGCCCAAGGAGAAAAGTTATATAACCTCAAGCTGTCAATCAACTTGTCAATCAAATGCCGCAGGACACAGGGAGGGGCTGCCATCAATCTGAGAAAACCAACCCTACCCTCTCTGGGGGACTGCTTCTGGCTCCCAGACAGCCCACTCTCCTCCTTTCTTGAGAGTGTGCTTTCGCTTTGTTTAGTAGAACTCCTGCTGCTTGAAACTGTACTGTGTCTTTCCACTGAATTCTTTCCTTCAAGGGGACAAGAGCTGAGGAATCTCTGTTCTGCTGGTAACATAGAGATTTCTGCACAAGGGCCTCATCCTGTATCATCTATCAAGCAAGTCACGAGTCTCATTAAATAGCCAACGTTGAGAGACCAACAAGAATTAGCATGATGACACATTAAACTTTGAAATCATCGTGGATGTTTTGGATACGTTTTTTGTTCAATAACTCATTTGAATAAGTCTCCATCTATCTTCAAAAAATTAGTTGTGGTTTCATTCAAGAGGTATAAGTGTGAAGAACAACAAAAAGCCACCCTGGTGTGTGCTTGTGAGCCTGGATGTGTTTCCCTCTGTTCTCCACCATGAGCCTCCAGCTGTCACAGAAGCTGTGATATTAGGGGGGAAATAATACATCAGAACAAGCTGCACTGATTGAAGCTGAGCTTCAGGGCATGACTTTCTTTATACTTTAGCCATAATGATCAGAACTAGAGCAGACCCTGGTCATTTACAAGAAATGTTCTATGATATTCTAAATTCTCCCAATTTGCATACACTGTAGCATGTAATTCCAACCCTAGATGCCCTAAATATAAGTGGAAAAATGTAGTTGAACCCTATAGGCTCTGAATTGTTCTATAAATATAAAACCAAAGTAATTTATAAAGCTATTTTCTGGCTAAGAATCATCCCTTTCTCTTCATTGCTACTGCGAACATTAGCAACTGGCTCTCTTTTCAGGGTCATTTTCTGCAAAGAAATAAAGGCTTCATGTTTTCACCACAGTTTGTACTTAGCAATGAGGAGAATAAAGCTTCACAGTCCCATGGAAAGGCTAACTCAGCAACTTCTGCCTGCTAAGTCTCCCAGCCCTGAGCAAAATTTTATATTGTTCCAGGGATCCAGATTTTGGGGTATCTGAATTTGAAGTACAAACTGCCCAGAAAGCCCTGTCCTGACCTTTGTTCTGCTAAGTCTGGGTGAGTGTTACCATTCTCTGAAAAACCTTCCTTTGTCCCGGTGAAAGACAAGTGCCTTGTAAGGGTCCACGAAAGATATTTCACTTTACTGTATCGGGCACTTAACCACAAGTGCTTGTCTATTTATCAGAGCCCTGCATTAGACTTAGAGCTCCTTTACCAGGCACCGTGACTCAAGAATCACACAACTATTGGATATTACCCTTGAAGAATTTCCTGGAGAATTGTGTGAAAATAGTTTATCATCTATCATAATATCAAGTAGTCAGGGTCAGAGCTGGGATTTGTCTTTAGACGGACTCCAAAACCCAGGACTGTGTAGGGCATCTTCAAAGTGATGGAGATATGGCTTTCGTGAATCTCTGAAGATGGACCAGTAGCCTCCACTTAGACACATCTGGTTGTAGTAAGTCATTTCTCTCAGGGGCTGTGTAAATTCAGCTTCAAGAAATTGTTGCAATCCTCTTGGGATACAAACAGGAAAATGGTACACCATTGCCATGGAGTGGCTAGACCTAACACAAATCCTATTTTATATTTAGGCAAAATAATGTCAACATTATTTACTCTATTTTCTTTCCCTGACGTCTGCTATCACCTTTCATTGCCCTGGCTATGTTTCTGGGTTCCATTCCAAAATTTGCACTTCTTCCTCTTGCAATATTACATGCTCTTAAATATTTATCAACCAGCATGGAGCAAGTGAAGGGAAAGCCCCTCAACTGGTAGTGTTTTCCAGTTTCACCTAAAATATTTATCCAAGAATTTCAAGGAGGATGGCAAGATAGTGGAAAGTGGATCAAAATTATATAAAGAGGCAAACATCAGGATTGCATTAGGTGTAACTAATGACTTCAGCTACAACAGTTTGGAATAGGAGATGGGATTAAGATATTTTAAGAAGGCTTTGGTGGTGGAGTGGGGTGCTATGGCCAGAGCAAGTAAGGAGGGGTCCATAACTAGAGACTGCACTTCTATTCCTGGGGCCCAAGTTTCTGATGCCTTCTGTTCATGGTTATCTCACCCTGTTACTTCATGTGCGGTGCAGTTGCTGTTGAGAAAAGCCAATGCAATGAAGCGTATCCAAGGTGCTGAGATGAACAAACCATGGAAGCAGTTTGCTTTTATTTAATAAAGCAAAACACAGCACAACAATAACTACTCTCTGCATTTTGCACCAGGGAGAAAAAAAAATCCCATACAATTCTCTGAAACTTACACTTCATGAAAGCTTCAAGATGTTCTTTTCTCAAGAAAATAAACATTAAAGCTTCAGTGAAACTGAATATCAGCAAATCATCAGAAACGGCAATTTTGAAGGAAATACCTTTAGATAATTTGTGAATGTGAAGCAAGTAATTATTTTTTTCCCTCTGGACAAACACTTTCTAATAGGACAGAAAAAATGGCTAAATGCTATGTGGAAATACCTATAAATAACCTGAGATTTCACAAACCCTGTGACTCTAGAGGTTCATTACCATGTGTGATGATGTGTTCCCATCCAACAGATGTGTAATCAGGTGGGGGGAGGTGAGGGCTGGGAGTCCATTCATGATGGCGACCTAAAGATTGTCATGGGATATTATGGCCTAAAATCTCACTATTGTGTATACATTTGTGAAAGTTTGCTAAGGACTTTTCTTTGCCAACAGCCTCCCTTTAAATGCCCCTAGAAGGCATCTTCTTCAGTGGTACTATTATTAACAAATACCCTCCCATACTGGTTCTTTGCTTTGATTGAACATTTAAAAAAATAATTTCGTGTGTGTGTGTGTGTGTGTGTGTGTGTGTGTGTATATAATATTACCACCTCAACATGTAATCAATATGTAAAAATTATTACTGAGCTATTTTACATTTATTTTGTTGAAGTCTTTAGATGTAGCATGTATTTTACACTTACAGCATATAGTTTGATTATCTATTTTAAGTACTCTGTAGCTGCATGCGACTAGGGGCTACCATATTGGATGGAGCAGGACAATTCAGTCAAATTACAAAAATGTTTTCTTGTCCATTTAATTTACATTATTATCCTTTTCATAGAGGAAGCTACAAGGACTAGTGATGTGCCTGAAAATTTTTATAAATTTACTTTATAAAGAGAAGATGTCACTTTTTTGGCATAGAGTTCTATATTTTTTTTCTAATTTACAATCTTTTTTTTCTTGAGTTTTTTTTAATTGAAGTATAGTTGATATACAATATTATATGTTACAGGCATACAATATAGTGATTCACAATGTTTAAAGATTATACTCCTTTTATAGTTATTATAAAATATAAAGTATTGACTAGCCCATTTAAAATCTCTGGGAAGCTATTTTAAAAAGACCAGTATCTGGACTCCTTTCTTGGAATTTATGATTAAACTGGGAAGACTTAACAGATTTGGGGAAGAGCCTGAGCATGGACAGTGTGCAAAAGCCTGAAGGATGGAGAGCAGAGTGTCGCAGACTAAGTTCGTCTTGGGTCACTCCTGAACAAATTACCCGAATTACTGCAAATGACTCCAGCACTGCTGTAATTTTTTTATTTTTAAATTTATTTTTAAAATATAATGTCAATATAATTTTAGTTTATTTAATAACAATGTGGAAAGCACAAATAGAAATAATCATGCTTAACAGGTATATAGAACTTCAGAATTTTAACAGTAATATTTGCTCCTTGGGCTAACTTAAACTCAGCATATGGCAAATCCGAGTATTTTTTTTTAACCGAAGTAACACTGATTTACAATGTTGTATAAGTTTTCATTAGTACAACATTACAGTTGACCTTCTATATACATTACAGCATGCTTACCACCAAAAGTCTAGTTTCTATCTGTCACCACACAATGGACCCCCCTTTACCTATTTCACCCTCCCCTATTTCCCTTCCGTTTTGGTAACCACCAATCTGCTCCTTGTGTCTATATGCTTTTGTTTTGTTTGCGTACTTATTTATTTAGTTTCTAAAATATTCCACATATGAGTGAAACCTTATGGTATTTGTCTTTCTCCGTCTGATTTTTACTGTCAAGCTCCACCCATGGTGTCACACTGATGTAATTTTTAAATCAGGCCTAGTGTTATTGGAGCTGAATAAAGAGAATGTTTGTATTGTGGCCACTTGGGAGACCCCCAGGTCACAAATCTCTGCTGACAACCTTTTAGTTCAATAATTCCTCTTCCTAAATGCTCTGCATTCTCCAGTTTCAAAACCACAGGTAAGTGAGACAAGAGATGTCAAATTGGCTTCATTCTATATGTCACCCTGAATAGGTTTGTAGTGATGGCTACAAGGCTATACTGCAAAACCGTTGGCATCTGCGTCTGACCCCAGCAATAAAAACTCCATGATCAACTAGCAATGTCTGCCATGGGTGCTAGGGTTGAGGAGTGACAGCACATGGACAGGTTTTGCCATCTCTGAATAACCCAATAAAAGCAGAGAACAATTTTCAGATGACCTTTATTCATCTATACACATGTATTACACAGAGTACCTTATTCTACTAGCATATTAGGATGTTGTCAGGTTTATGTATGTAACTAACCATTATCTCAGAAGGCCTTTTAAACCTAGTCACAGAAAATAAACATTTATTACATACCTATAGGTTGTTTTTTTGTTTTTGCTTTTAAATTTTGCTTCCTCTGCGTTTTATAAGACACCACGGATGCTGAAAACTCAGGACACAATTCCTGATTGTAAGAAGCTCATAGTTTCACTAGGGAGTGAATGTATATATGCAAACAATAATTAATGAACACAGCAGTATTCATTGTGACAGAATTATGAACTGATATAATAAAGATGGTGAAGAGAGTAAATTGTTAGTTACATGGTCTAAGGAAGAAATGTTAATTCTACAGTACACCAGATGCTACTCTGGCCAAAAGGGCATTGGAGGCAAACAGGTTTGTCTACACACTGAACAGAGCTGGGTCCTCTCACAAACCATCACAGAACACAACCAATGCAACACAGCAAACAAAAAACAAGCAAACACACAAACATCTACCTTCTCAGAGTTGTATATAGAGGAAGGGCCCAGGCATTCCACAGACCTGGTTGCAGATCTCAGCTCTGCCATCTGATTCACTGTGTGGCCTTCAGAGAGTTTATTGTGTCTGCAAATCCCTGATTCCACCAATAAGTTGAAGATGCTAAAACCTCCCTTGCAGAATTGATTTAAGATTTATGAAGATGTGTCTACAATCTGGTGCTTAATAGGTTCTCATTAAATGGCAAGAGTTATGACATTATTTCTTCAATTCTAAAATGACATTGATTTTAAGAAGCACCCTTGAAATAGAAAGATTTCAGAAGAAAAAAAAACTTCATTTAATGTACATCTCATTGTAATGTGGGATGCATTTCAGAAATTGTAAAATGTGAACAAGAAGTGCATTTTAGACTGAGTGAAGTGGCATATCATCAAGTCCAGTACAAACATCCAGAACAATGCTTCTCTGGAGCTTACCATATGCCAGACATTGTCATTAAATGTTCAATCCTCATGGGAACCCCACCAGACTTTGAGTCTTGCTACTTGCTTCTTCTTAGGCCATGTATACTTCAAGAGCAGGAGAACAGCTGGGGTATGTTATCAGTGGACCCCCTTAAGTTCATATGTTGAAGTCCTAATCCTTAGTGCCTGAGAATGTGACCTTATTTGGAGATAGGGTCTTTGCAGAGGTTAATCAAGTTGAAATAAAGCCATGGGGTGGGATCCTAATGTAAGATAACTGAAAGTAGCTCTTCTTCCCCTTTCCCATTTGCCCATTTCTGCCCCCTTCTAACCTTAAAAGAGTCTAATTATAGGAATGAGATCACTAGGCAATTTAACCTAACTCCTGACTTACACTCTCCTGAATAAAAAGAAGTAAGAATGAAGCAGTTAAAAAAAAAAACAAAACTAGCTCTCTACCCCCACCAGCCCCCTTAGTAATCCTGTGGGCAGATCACACAGGAAAGATAACATCTGAAGAGAGAGTCAGCCAGTCTGCACTCAGTGGAGAAGGATGCAGGACCCAACCTCCTACCTCAATGAGTCACTGAGATTCTCCCCTCTTTTATCCCTTTAAAAACTGTCATGGCTGAGCAGAATCTTCAGAGTTGGTCTCTGGACACAAGTCCACCATCTCTCCTGATTGCTGGCTTTTCTGAATAAAGCACCTTTCATTTCTACTGACACTTGCCTCTCAAATAATTGGCTTTAGAGTGGAGAACAGCCAAACTTGAGTTTAGTAACATAGTATCATTATAAACAGGGGAAATTTGAAGCAGATTGGCATTCAGGGAGAATGCCACGTGAACATGGAGATAGACATCTACAAGGCAAGGAGAGAGACCTGGATCAGATCCTTCCCTCGCAGCCTCGGAGGGAACCAACCCTGGCAGCACCTTGATGTCAGACTTGTAACCTCCCAAACTGTGAGACATACATGTGTGTTGTTTAAGTCTCATTGTTTGTTGTATTTTGTTACAGTAACCCCAGCAAACTAATACAGGGTATGTTATGAACACTTATTTGTCAACAAGCTTTTGTGCTATTTCACATATGTGAAGGAGAAGTGTGTCTTCATGATTCTACGTCTTTCATACATGATCATTTGAAAAGAAAAGCACATTTCAAAAATATATGTATAGCTAAATTGCTGTGCTATTCACCCGGAAACTAACATGATATTGTAAATCAACTATACTTCAATAAAATGTTTTTTAAATAACCTGGAAAAATAAATATATAAATAAATTTCAGTTGTATTATTTAGAAAAAAATATGTTTTGGGATATTCTTATATTTTCTGTGTGATAATTCTAAAAGGACACTCCTCTTTCTGCCTTTTCTCATTCATAGATGTACCCCTACACCAAAAACTGGGGATATGACTGTGGGAATTGATATTGGCAAAGGAATATTGTGTACACTCATTCATTCAACAAATACCCATACCCACTGTGCTCTGTGAACTGTACTAGTGTTAAGACTACAAAAGTTAGTCAGGATGGTCTGTTATGGAAGTCAGAGCATATAATTAAGGAGTCTAACCCCCTGCAGTTGGGTGACGAGGGGGCTATGGGAGCACCAGGAGGGAACAACTAACCTAGTTAGCTGGCTGGTCACAAGCAGGGAGATCCAGAGAGAGCTTCCCAGAAGAGCTGGTGCCTGAGAGGAGTATTAAGGCACGCATTTCAAAATCTAATTTGACTATCATTTACCCACTCCATTTCCTTCTTACCTTTTTTCTTCCTTTTAGTAAACCAGTGTTCTCACACCTGAGCATCCATCAGCATCACCTGGAGGACCCATTCAAACACAGACCTCTGGGCTTCACTTAGCATTTCTTTTTATTTTTTAACTATTATTTTATATTGGAATATAGTGGATTAACAATGTTGCGTTAGTTTCAGGTGTACAGCAAAGTGATTCAGTTATACATGTATCTCTTCTTTTGTAAATTCTTTTCCCATTTAGGTTATTACAGAATATTGAGCAGAGTTCCCTGTGCTATACAGTAAGTCCTTGTTGGTTATCTATTTTAAATATAGCAGTGTGTACATGTCAATCCTAAACTCCCAATCTAAGATATCATCTCACACCAATCAAAATGGCCATCATCAAAAAGTCCACTTAGCATTTCTGATTCAGCATGTCTGGAGGGGGCCGAGGAATCTGCATTTCTAGTGGTGTTGATGATGCAGATCTAGGACCCGCAGCCTGAGGTCCACTTAGTAAATGTTAATGAGCATCAATCTGGAAGCAGGTATCTATCCTTACTGGATCTCAGGGTTACAGCACTGAATCAAACATAGTCCCACATTCAGGAAAATAACAGGTATCAAATCAATCAGCTCCTTATAGTGCAATTGTATTCTTGAATCTCTATTTCTTCATGAAATAAATAAGTAAGCAAATAAATAAAATAGAGTGAGAGCTGCTTCTCTAACAGCATAGTCCATGCTAATAGAGGACGGGTGTTTCCAAAAAGATGAATGTCCCATGTCTATTCTATTTCCCTCTATTTTAACACCTGAATAGTGGGGTCTTGTGAAATGGGCTCTGGTGAAATGGAATCTGATCTGCAAATGTAAGGATTTGTAGGTGTGGACATTTGTATTGACAAGCCTTGCTAACATAAACAGGCTGGAACTTTCCTTTTTTTTCTTTATCTTTACTCCCTTTTCTTGGAGGGTGACATTTTGAATCAGCAGCAGCAGCATGGGATTGCCTCTTTGATACTTCAAGGGGACAAAGAATGATCTGATGTGCTTTATTTAAGGCTGTCAAGATTGGTTAATCATATGTTTATTCTCTGTGATGCATGTTGAAAGGAAATAAGAAGCAGCCGGGCCCCGAAGTGAGCTCTGTTTATTAGGAAGAAACCATGCCAATGAAAGAACAAAAGCAATGGTCTGACAGGACGATGTTCCCTGTTCTTCTCTACCTTATGAGCTGGGCTGGCAAATATTTGTATTTGTGCTGATTGTATCTTGAAATGGTCTTGGGTCCAGCTGTGCAAGAATGCATACACTTGACCAAAAGGAAACACAACAAGTGAACAAGTTTATCTTCTCCTTACTTCAAAAGCCAAACACTAGGCTTTAGAGGGAAAAAAAGATTCTTGTGAAATGCTCCCCGGTGAGCACTGTTCAACAATTTCCCATAAGATGCTATGTTCCTCAAGAGTGGGCCTGTCTACTGTCTGTCTTCTGGAAATCAGCCTAATTTTTAAGAGAATGGCAAGGAGGATGTAAGCAAGATCTCAAAACCTAAGTGACTAGTCACTTTCTAGTGATCAGACGATCTGTTTAGTAATCCACAAGGATGCACTGACAGTCTCTTGTAGGTATTTAAGACGTTCGGTGCTGTGGGAATAAAGAAAAACAATAGCATTCTCTAATTCCCATGCCCTGATACATTCGAGATATATTTTGTTGTTAACAGAACTAAGCCCTGTTGTCTGCAAGGCCAGTTTGAATTAACACAGTGATTGATTTTTTCAATGAACTTTGTATTGAACATTCAAGAAAAAGGATTTAGTTAAAAGTACATGCACAAGGATGTACCTAAATTAGCACTGTTAATGTTTTTACACCACGGTTGTGACTGTTCCTTATTCCATTTTAGTTCCAATTCATTGTCTTCTGAAAATATTGATGGAGCATTTTCCAGGTGCTAGACTTGTAGGCACTACAAAGATGAATGACTGGGTTCTTGATTTTAAGTTGTGCACATGATCTGTTTTCCATTTTAATGATCTAATTTCCATTACTATTATTCACAAACTGTTTTCATGCATAGAATGCTACCTTTGGTTAACACTGCTCTAACATACTAAAGATCTCATTTGCACAAACCTGTTCATCCTTCCATCCTTAAGCCCAGGAGGGATACTTGCTCTAAACCCTCATTCCCTTACCTGAATGTCTGCTTCTGCTGTCTCTAGGGCTCTCTGGTGCAAAACTGAATGCCTCAGATTTAGGGATCCACTTAGACTACTTGAATGCTATTAATAGTCTGGATTTCCTGTGAAATAGTTTTAATTATCTGATAAATTTGGCTATGTACAAAAGTTTCTGTGTGTATGTGTGTGTGTATGTATAAACATAAGCAAAGTCAAAAAGATAAATGGCATATGGGGGTAATTTTTTCAACTTACACTAAATATAAAAAGCTAGCTCCCCAATACATAAAGAACTGTTAAAATAACAAAGAAGATCAATAATGTAAAAAAACAAAACAAAACGGGGAAAACGAGAACAGACAATTTACAAGGAATGATATACAAATGCTTTAAATATGAAAAAGTATTCAACTTCACTCATATAGTCACCTGAGAATGATGGCTACACCATGAGGTGAGATCTCTTACCTATCAGATGGCAAATGTTCAAAGGCTTGACACACTCTGTTGGGGATTTGGTGTAGAAATAATCATTTTCCTACACTGCCAATGCAAGTGCAAGGTAACACCGGGCTAAGGAAGACAATTTGGCAGTCTTTAAAAACACTACAAATTCATTGATCCCTTGGCCAAACACTGTCATTTCCAGGAATTTACCTTGAACATACATCTTCCGTAATATGAAGTGTTAGATGCACAAGGTTATTCATCGTGGCATATGTCAAATAGCAAAATATTACAAAACCCTAAATTCCCATCAGTAGGAAATTGGTTAAATAAACTATGAAACATTGGCACTGTTAAAACAATAAGGAATGAGAAATATTTCTATTAACTGATAGGTAGTGATTTAAAGGATACGCTATTAAATTAAAAAAACAAGATACACGTATACACATGCATGCAGACATATACACATGCAGATTTTGTGTAAGAAAAAGGGAGACTTTTTAATTTTTCAAAAATAAACACAAAAGGATAAGAGAGAAAGTATTGAAATGGTTCTCCGAGCTAGGTGAGTGGGGGTGGAGTAGAGGTGATAGGGATAAACTTCTCCCACTGTACACTTCTACAGCTTTGACTTTTGAACCATATGAATGTTAAACTATTTTTTTTAAGTCAAATTAAAAAAAGATCAATATAGAGATTCGTAATATTGAAAACAAACAAAATTGTAATTGTGTATCTCACTGATAGCATTGGTACAAATAAAAGGAGTTAATCTGTGGTAATTTTTGAGCAGAGTCTCCCTGTTGCCCACCATAAGTGGGCTATAATCAAAGGACACAAAATGACTGTTGAATCATAGAGAACTTTAGTAGGTTTGATGTTAGTAGAGGTCAGGATGTCATAATTCTTGAACTATTTATTTGTTGGTGTATTGTAGGAGATGGATAGTTGATAGATATATAGGTAGATAGGGTGAGAGAGACTGATAGATCCATGTTGCTGTCCACCATGACCTCCTGGAGGAAGGAAGGAGATTCAAATACAGAGCACGGTTGGAATTGGAAGTGTCAGTAGGAAGTCACTGAAAAGAGCCTAGAAGGAATTCCAGTGGCAATGAGTACACTTAATGCTCAGATCTTGGTTTAAATAACACACTAATAAGAATCAGGGCTCTTTGGAGAAAATGCTGTTTCTGGGTGGAGGTTGGGGAAAATACAGTGGCTTTGGAAAATATTGCTGTGCCTCACAGTCAGAGACCCTCAGGACATGACAGATGCATGAACAAAAATCATGAGAATCACTGGAAGGAGCTCCAAGTCATCAAAATTCAGACAACGTAAGAATTTAAAAGGATAAGGATATTAACAAATTATAAAAATATGAAACAAAATTACGAATCCATAGAGATAGCAAAGAAACAGGAAAAAGGATGGAGAGTTACTCCTTACAGAAGAATGCTACAACTTAATATAAAAGGAATGATGGGATTATATAATCACTATTGTAAATCTCTGCTATAATCATTCATTTAAGAAAGGATTATCAACTGATGCTAAATGATTAGGTGAAAGATTTTTGGACCAAATAATTTTCATAGAGGTTCAAGGTATCACCTCAAATTTCGTTTATTGATTAGAAAAGAAAGAGGTACATCTTTAATGGTGATGTCTAGTGGATACTACTTTATCCAAGGGAACTAAGTTAACATCATCAATAATGGAACAAACTAAGGTGTGTGCCTTCTGATATGTTCTTGTCTGCAAAGCATACAACGTGGAACCAAAAAAGTATAAGTAGAATTTAATCATGAGACAAATCCAGAATATGAAATCCTCCACAAGAAAATCGGCAGACTCACAAATGTTAATGTTAGGACAGTTGCACATTAAATGAGCCTAAATGAACACGGAGAGCAAATTCAGGTGAGATTCTCTTGGTTGGCGTTTGAGCACCCCTTCCCCAGTAAAGACTGCTATAAAGCAAGTCATTGCAACAACTGGTGAAATGGTAACAGATTGTCTCTCAGGTAATATTATTTACCAAAGTTCATCTCCTTTGATACTGTGCATTGTCATTAGGCAGGAGAATGTCTTTGTTCTCAGCAGTTACATGTTGATGCATTTAGCGTGAAGATGTTTACAATTTAATTTTGAAAGGTGCACCCATAATTAAAGGAGGAGAAGGCAAGAGCAGGAGAGTGAGAGAGGATATGGTGAGTGATTTAATAAGCAGCAAAAATGGCAAGAATTTTTGGGTGTTCATTGTATTTTCCATTCATCTTTCCTGTAGATTTGAGATTTACAAAAATAGGCTGGAAGAAAAAGAAAAAGGTGAATAATATTTAAAAAGAGTATATTACTTTTATAAGGAAAAAAGGAGAAGCAGGAGTAGGAGAAGAAACCAAGGAAGAAAAAAAGGAGGAAGGGAAGGGAGAGAAGCGGGAGGGGAGGAGGAGGAGGAAGGGAAGAGGAGGGGAAGGAAAGAGGAAGAGAGAGGGAGGGGGAAATGAGGAGAATGGACAATGAAACATCTCAGCAAGACCCAGCTCCAGGACACTGCTCAGGATTTTTCTCCATATATTTTTCCATGGCCATGTGAATTGATGAGTACTATTTTCCACTAAAATAATCTCTGTATTATATATGGTAGCATATGTAAGGAGAAACTAGAATGTGAGTAGGACAGATCATAACCAAGTTGCTGAAAAGACTTAAAAGGTCTTTTAGTTTTTGCTAGACATGTATTGCTATTTTTCTTAGGTAAATATCTAATAGTGGAATTGCAAGGTCATAAGATGGGTGGGTGTTTATTGTTATAAAAAAATTGCCAAATAGATTTCAAAAGTGGTTGCACTATTATACATTCCTACCAGCAATGTTATGAGAGTTCTTGTTTCTTCCTATTCTCATCCACATTTGATAATGTCAATTGTTTTCATTTAAATTATACTAGTGACTTTAAATGGTATCTGATTGCGGTTTAATATTGCATTTCCCTGAGTAGTGATGACGATAAGATGTAAACTTAGTTAATTGGTTTTAAAACTTTTTTCTATTATAACCACTTCAAGGTATCATTTTTTTTCTCAGCTGTGCTTTGGCTGTATCTCACAAATTTTGATATGTTGTGTTTTCATTAATATTAGTTTAGGTTATTTTGCAATTTTTCCCTTGTGATTCTTATTTAAACCAGGGCTACTTAGTGATGTATTAATTAATATCTAATATTTCTAGATATCTTATAATTCTATGTTTAATTTAATTGTGTTCAAATAGCATGCTTTGTAAGATTTCAAAATTTTTTTAGTTTATTGAGACTTGTTTTATGGCTCAGCATATAGTCTATCTTGGTGAACATTTCATGTGCACTTGAAAAAAATGTGTATTCTGAAGCCATCGAATGTAGTCCTCTAATTGTCAGTTAGGACTTATTGGGTTGGGATGTTGTTTAAATCTTTTATATATTTACTGATTTTTGGACAATTGCTAAACTAATTGCTGAGAGAGGGGTGTTAAAATCTCTGGCTGTGATAGAGAATTTGCCTATTTTTCCCTTTAGCCAGTTTGTGCTTGATGTATTCTGAAGTTCTGTAATTAGGTGCATATAATTTTAATGCCTTCCAGGAGAATTGATAATTGGTCTGCTGATGTTAGGGTCTCTCAGTTTTTGCTTATGTGAACATATTTTATTTTGCCCTAATTTTTGGAAATTTTTCACTGGACATAGACTTCTATTAATTTTTTCTTTCTTTCAGAACTTTAAAGGTGCCATTTTATTAGTGGTCGAACACTTTGAACTTGTAGAGGCTTGGTTTTACACTCTGATGGGGCATGTCAGGGGAATGCTCAAAGTATTTATCAAGACCCTCTAACTTGGCGGAACTTTGACTCAAAGCTCTTGTTACTTTGTATGGAAACTTTTGCTTTCCTCTGGGCTCCTTGAAGTTTTGCCTGCACGTTTTCTCCTTCTGTGGTTCCCTCTCTTGGAGGAATTTCTCCTCCATTTCCAGCTGCTCCAGTAGCCTTGAACTCTGCTTTCTGACACCACAAAACATCAAGACTGTGGCTCTCTTCATGAGCTCCAATTGAGCCATGCATGGGTACTGCAATATGCATGTAGGGGGAAAGCCCATAAATATGGGTGAATGTGGTTCCCTTCTTTCAAAAGTGGACTACCCACTAGGTTCCCCAGCTTTTGGGTCCATAGTGCCTTTCTTACCTTTGTGAGCTTTAGTCCTATCCAAGTTATTTCACCATTGCAGGATCCAGAACTCTCACCATGTGCATTTCTTTGTAGTTCCAGATTATACCTTGTATCACATCAGACATTCACTAAATATTTGTGGATTTCATTCTATATTTTACTTTAGAGAGGAGCTGAATTTGAAAGGACATTGAAGAGTCATTAGTATTCTTTTAAAAATAGTCATAGAAGATATCTTGAAGAAGCAAACATCTGAAAATTAAACAGCACAGCTTTCAATAACCCATGGAGAGAATATCAACACTGGTTGTAAGTATCCCATAAAAGGAATAGAAAAAAGTCAGTGTTACCCTCTCCCCTAAGGTTGAAAGATTTAACAAATAAAAACAGGATACCCAGTAAGATTTGGATTTCAGATATACAAATTATAGTTTTTAGTGTATGTCCAGTGTAATATTTGTGATATACTAATCCTAAAAAAAGTATCTGTTGTTTACCTGAAATTCAAATTTAACTATATTCAATCTGCCAACCCTCCCTCTTTACTTGCTGATTCTCTGAATGTAAAAATATCAAGCCATGAGACCCCGGGCACTGTGGGATATCTGGCTCTTGAATGGAAGAAACACTTGTGTAGACTTCCTGTTAACTTTCTTTACAGAATCTCTACTTTCCAATCGCTAAGGTGGGGTGAGAGGTAGGGACAGAGTGTAGAGCCCACAGCTGGGCTTAGAATTCCCCCATGAAACTCAGTTGCCTACTTGGCATGACCACAAGAGCCATGGTTGGAATGGGGCCAGCTAGCATCTTGAAAATACCGAAGTTTCTTCTCTTTTCAGAGAAACAAATTACAATTTCTAAGGCAAATTTGTAAAAAGGAAAAAAAAAAAATGTCACATGTCTTATAGGGCTGCAATTACCACAGAACTCTCCTCCCTTAGCTAATTTTCATTGTATAGATTTATCACAACTTATTTACCAATTACTCTATCAACTACTGCATTTCCAAATGTTACTTATATGGAAATAAGCAAAGACCAACCAGATGAGAACAGGCGAATGCTACGTATTCAGAGTTTTCTACCTCAAGTGAGTCAGCCACCATCACTTGCATTTTGACAGAGACTCAAAGGCAGGCAGAGGAGTGGGAGAGGTTTGCAGTGGAAAAGAGGGAAGGCTTCAGGTGTGTGCTAATTGGCGGCTGTTGCTGAGATACTAGAAGCAGGGTATCCTATGTAATTGGTTACGGTGGGGCACATATTTGACTGTCTCTGGTTGGGCCCAGGTTGCAAGCAGGAACACAAATTAAGGAAGCTGTAAGTTATCAATCAAGTCCTGGCCATTTGGGGCTGAATGTTACAGGAGTTATCATTAGGTTTCCTGGACTGGCTGCTAAAGGTAATGATTTAATTTCTTACAACTCTGGCTTATAGATAGCAGGTTGGCTTCCAGGCTGGTTGTTGCAGATTGTGGGTCAGAGTTCTCTTTTTGTACACGATCTGGCCATTATCTGTGTGTATATTCAGTCTCATTTCTTAGAAATTATGATTACTTATTATCATTGTGCATGTTTCCTTATCCTTTTCACTCAAAATTGGGTTGTCTACTCTTCGCCCTATGATTTCATATGAATTTTAGAATCAGTTCATCAAGTATGGGAGAGAGAGAGAGAGAGTTGCTTTGAATTTCTAAAAGCAAAACAAAATTTTTGTTATGAGTATAATTAGGAAATGTAATAAGAATTTTAAGGTGGATTATGGGATTCATAACAATTTTTATTAGACTCATTTCTACTTGTTTATCTTTAGATGCTCTATTCTGATTCTTTATAACAATAACTGAAACAGGAGGGAAGGGGGCAGGACACAAGCTTTGAAAGAATGACATAGCCTGATGACATAAACTGATTAGAACAAAATGGGTCCAAGATGGCAGACAAGTCGACTTCCACTAGACCTTGAGCCTCAGTATCTGCTCACTGTAACACAACCGCAAGCTAAATGACACATCCCCCAGTACCATGACAGTTCCAAGGCCAACCATAAGAATCAAAAAGTGGTCAGTGGACCAATTCCTGGAAATCCCCGCCTCTTCCCAAAATAGCTGGAATACTCCTCCCCCTCATTAACCTATGAAATTACCCACCCCTACAAAAACTGATAACCCCATACCCTGGTGACTTTTTCACCTTCTGAGATGGCCAACACTCTGTCTGTGGAGTGTGTTTTTCTCTAAATAAATCCATATCTTACCTATCATTTTGTCTCTCACTGAATCCTTTCTGTGATGAGACTTCAAGAAACAGAGCTTCATTAAGTCCTGAAACCAGGTGTGTAATCTCACTTGAAAAACCGTGAGTTTTGGCAGGGTTCAAGTCCCTACTGTGTGGGTTCAAGTCCCAGTCAGGGTTTAGGCTGGGTTCGAGTTCTGGCACGTGGGTTCAAATCCCAATCGGAAGTGCATGGTTTCATAATCAGTAGCTTTTAATGTGCTCCCACTGTCTGGAGCATCTGATGTGTCACACAGGCGAGTCCAAGTGTCAGTTTACTCCTGCATATTGTGCTGGACCCTCAGTGGGCCCTTGGAAGTAGACCAAGTGTTGGAAAACTATGTGTAATGGGTCAAATCTCTCCTGCCCCGTGACTTTCTATGTCCAACAATGTGATTTCATTTTAAATGGGTAGAAAAAGGAAGAAGACTTCATAACAAGTGGAAAATTGCATAAAATTCAAATATCTAGGTCCATAAATAAAGTTTTATTGGAATAGAGCCAGGCTCATTTGTTCATGGATTGTCAATAGGTGATAATGTAGCGTTGAGTAGTCTCAAGCAAGTGTGGCCCATAAAACCTATAATATTTGCTGTCTGGTCCTTTATAGAAAATTTGCTGATCCCTAGACCAGACTTTCATATTCTTCATGACTGAGTCATATTCTTGAAACTTTTTCTTCAATAATTTTCTCTTTAATATTTTGTTCTCCTTTTCTAAAATTCATATGTGTAAACATTATGGCTTCTGGGCTGATTGTTTTAATTTTCTAATTTGTTTTCACAGTTTTGCCTCTCTCTTATTCAGAAGTTTAAATGGCTCTACAAGCTCTGTGACCAGTTTCCTCATGAATTACAATTATAAAAAAATCAAGCAACCATTTGAGGTCACATTTATATGTGTCATTATGGAAAAGGATACATATTGCATATATCTGTGAAATTCAGCAAAACTGTTGAAATCATCTTTAAGCCAGATGCTGCTTGATGGTAAGTAAATAAAATACTGACATTAAGAAATGGTCATGGGGCTTCCCTGGTGGCGCAGTGGTTGAGAATCCGCCTGCCGATGCAGGAGACACGGGTTCGTGCCCTGGTCCGGGAAGATCCCACATGCCGCGGAGCAACTCAGCCCGTGAGCCATGGCCGCTAGGCCTGCGCGTCCGGAGCCTGTGCTCCGCAATGGGAGAGGCCACAACAGTGAGAGGCCCGCATACCGCAAAAAAAAAAAAAAAAAAAAAAAAAAGAAATGGTCATGAAAATAGATTTCTTAAGAGTACCTTTTGCTTGGGTAATAATTATGAATATAGCATAGCAAAATGAAATACTTAAAAATATTGAAAATATTTTTCTCATATTTTTTCCCATGTATTTTTTCTCAATTAATATTCAGAAACTAAGAAAATATCTTAATTTTATGTTTGTATTGAGGTTCAAATTTTTTTTGCTCATAAGGTAACAGAACTCTGTCAAAATAATATTCCATCATTTTGATGCCCTTGTGTTCTTTAATTAAGAAAATAGTAGGTTTTAAAAATGCACTATCACAGAAGGTAAAAGTAAAACCTTCTGTGTATATCACAGCTAAAGAGCTACCTGCTCTAAAGAATTGACATTAAAAAATTAAATGTCACTTCCATTTTAACAGCCCAGGAGAGCCTAGTCATACACATATGAGGCTGGCATATATGTCTTTAATGCCACTAATTTAGTGATGTCCATAATAAACATTCCTGGTTAAACATTTTGCAGCTTTAAAGATAATATGACTTTCCATCCATGTGGTCCTTTCACTCACCCAAAGTGTTGACAGAGTGTGGATTCTGACTGCCTTATGTCTACAGTCTTTGTCTCAAGCTAGCATGTGAAAGACACCAGTCTCCATGCCAGCACAGAGACACAAATGATCCACCACTTCAGCATCACGGGGCCCTTACTTACTGAGGTGGATATGACTCTCCAGTGCTGAGTCAACCGGAAGCCACACATTTTGACACACACCACACACGCATACACACCCTCCCCTGTGGGGCACAACACATACTTCCATGCCCGGCTCCTGCTCCGTGCTCAGGGAGGTGGTCCACTTAGCTGATCGTCCTGGTACGTGTGCTTGGAAGCAGCAAGAGACCAAGAGAGAAAGGAAAGGAAGATCAGAAAGGATGAAAAACAAATGCATTATTCCCTTAACTCTCATTTCTGTTGTCTTTCAAGCAATTCCAAATCACCTAGGATCATTCGACTCAGTTCCTTACTTCTTCATTCATTTATTCTATTATCCATTTGTAACCTAGATTATTTCATTTATTCAAGAATTACTGACACAGGATCTATTACTTACCAGGAACTTATCTAATAGAATCCAGGCATGCTGTAGGAAACAAGAGAGAAAAGTCCCTGTCATCATAGAGTATGTTGTACATAACACAGGAGGAAACAAATACATAAAATAAATAATGTCATATATCAATGCATTAAAAGCAATAGAACAGGGTAAGATGAAAAAGCACGATTTGGAATACAAGGACACTATTTAAAAATATGGTGCTTAAGTTGACCTGTGGCCAGAGTGATGAGGAGCCGACCCTGAGGAGTTCTCTGGGAAGAACATTTCAGGCAGAGAGAATGATATGTGGGGCTCTGAAATGGGCAATGTGAGTAAGGAGGGGTGAGAGGTCACCATGTCAGAGGAAGAGAGAGAAGGGGGCAAATCATGTTGGGTTTTGAAAGAGGTATCATCAGGGTCTCTTTACCCTTTAATATTTAGATACGATTGGTTCATGCTCCCATTTCACAGTTTCTGGAAATGCCATACCCTCTCCCCTCTAAGATGTCAGTGAATGTCCAGGGGTGTTACATCACCTAATATACCAAGTCCTTGCTTCCACTGATGTAGAAGTAGGTCAGTCGCGGGTCATCAACATGTCCTGAGCATCCTGCTCCACTCTGTATTGGCCTGGGCTGGGCACGATGGGACATGGGCCCATTCTTTAATTACTGGGTCTGCTACCACACCCACACCACTGCACCAAGGCGTAAGCTGGACATTCCAGTGTAAGTATCAGTTTGAAGAGGTGGAGAGTATCCAAAAGGGGAGGAGAAGGAGAAGAAGGAGGAGAAATAAAAGAAAACATTTATTAGACGGTCTTGTTCTTTAGACAAATCTGCTATCTTCTGCTTCCCAGACTCTCCACGTCTCCTTCCCATGTCCTCCCCATTTCTGTTGTATCTGCACACTCATCTCTGCCATCATAACTCAGAACAGTTTACTCACCTCAACTGCTTCTTAGTTTTAAAGTACTTATGTCTTTAGAGATTCACTGTCTATTTCAGGCACTTATTTTTCCTACAGAATTTTCTTAAAGATATTTTCTTAAAGAGTTAACTCCTTAAAATAAATTCCAGTGACAGCTGTTTAAATAAGTCCCCCTTACCATTTATTCACTACGTGTTTTTAAAGAATCCACTGTGTACTCTTTTCTATGGTAGATTCTGAAGCAGATATTTCATGAAACTCAATTTACTGAGAGAAACAGACTATGATAAATATGCAAATAATTAACCAAGTATAATTGTTAATAGAGGCTCCAGAGGAAAATAAAATGGTGCCATGGGATTTATAATAGTAGAAGGAACTTGTTCGGATGCATCATGGGAGGCTTTTCTGAAGAAACATTATTTATTCTAAAATTTGAAGGAAGAATAAGAATTAGCCAGGGAAAATATGGAACAGGTGATATCTGGATCAGGGAGAGCCATGGTAGGACACATTGTCTGGTAGAAGAAATATTAAGTCACTGAAGCAATATCTTTGAGGAAAGGGTAGAATGTTAATATGAACTGCTGGTAAGAATCATGACACATGAGACTAGAGAGAGAGGTTGGGGGCATGCTATGAAAAGTTTTCAAGATTTATGAAGATAATTTTTCTTAAGAACAAAGAGAGATATCAAATAAGGGCCTGGATAGCTGCACTGGTTCATGTCTCTTTCCAGGAATGGGAGCTGTCTGCAGCAGAATGAGTCATTCTGGACACTGCCTGAGTCCAGTGAAGAAATGACTTTATTCAGAAAGAGAAAGAAAAACACCATGTGATATCATTTATAAATGGAATCTAAAGTATGACACAAATGAACTTGTCTATGAAACAGAAACAGACTCACAGACATGGAGAACAGATTTGTGGTTCCCAAAGGGGAGGAGGGTGGGGGAGGGATGGATTGTGAGTTTGGGATTAGGAAATGAAAATTATTATATATAGCATGGATAAACAACAAGATCCTACTGTATAGCACAGGGAACTATATTCAACATCCTGTAATAAACCATGATGGAAAAGAATATGAAAAAGAATATATGTATATATATTCTTCAATAAATTTAAATTAAAAACTATACTTCAATAAAATAAATTTAAAGAAAAAAACAAAAGAATTGACTTTATTACACTGTTCACTTGCTAACAGTGAATGGATGGCCTTTTTAGATGGCCTGTTGGCTGTGAAGGTGATGAGAGGGTCATTTGTGTGTCAGTCGCCTTGTTCTTCAGAAATGGTAAAACCATGCCACATGAAGAAACTTAAGATTGGCCCTGCATAGAGTGGGGAAAAGACAAAATTCCAATAAATATTGAAAAAATGAGATCACTTATCACCTCATATCATCCATAAAATTTAATTCCAGGCATATAATCTATCTCAATATGAAGGTCAAAAAAAAACCTTCTAGGAGAATATCTCCACGACATCAAGAAGGGGAAGCTGACAAGTTTATTTAAAAGGAGAAAGAAAATTACTAATGACAGAGGAAAAGACCAATACACTTGATTATGTTAAAAATAAGAATCACTGTTCATCAAAAACAGACCTACAGGGGTATATGGAAACACTCTGCATTATTGAAAAACAAATTTAGGATAGTTCTAGGTGTACAGAATAGTTGCAAAGATAGTACAGTGTATTCACGTACTACACTCATGTGTTCCTACTGTTGTTGGGTTTTTTTGTTTGTTTGTTTTTTTGCGGTACACGGGTCTCTCACTGTTGCGGCCTCTCCCTTTGCGGAACACAGGCTCCGGACGCGCAGGCTCAGCGGCCATGGCTCACGGGCCCAGCAGCTCCGCGGCACGTGGGATCTTCCCGGACCGGGGCACGAACCCGTGTCCCCTGCATCGGCAGGCGGACTCTCAACCACTGCGCCACCAGGGAAGCCCTCATGTGCTCCTACTCTTGACCATTTTACATTAATATGATACATTTGTCCTAACTAATGAAACAATATTGGCATATGATTATTAACTAAAGATTATACTCTGCTCAGATTTCCCAAGCCTTTTCCAGAACCCCACAGGATGCCTCATGACGTTGAATCATCATGTTCCCTTAAGCTTCTCTATTTGGGGAGAGTTTCTCAGATTTACTTTGTTTTTGATGACCTTGACAGTGTGGAGCAGGACAGATCATGAACTCTGTAGACAGGTTGTCAGCTTGGGTTTGTTTAACGTTTACTCTCAGGTTAGACTGGGGTAATGGTTTGGGAGAGGAAGACAACAGAGATAAAGTACCATTCCCATCACATCAACTGAAAGGTAAATGCTAGATACTATCAACATGACTTATCACTGCAGATGCACAGCTTGGTCACATGGCTGAGGTAGTGCTGGTAAATTTTAATTTACAGTAAAATGATTCCCCAACCCCACCCGCATCTTTCAGCAAGATGCCACTCTGCGCAGCCTGCACGTAAGGATGCAGTTATGCTTCACCGCCTTGAGGGGGCAGTATCCACATAAATTATTTATAATTCTACTGTTATTTTTGGAGAATTGTCTCTCCTCCCCCATTTACTTATTAATGGACTTAATCATGTATTTATATCAATATGTACTCATGAATATTTACTGTATTCCTTGGGTTATGATTCAATACTATTATTTTTTCCCTCAAATAGTTCCAGCATTGGCCATTTGGAGCTCTTTCATTTGGGACCTATATCCCTTTGATGTATTCCCAGCGGTTTGTTTTTTGAGTACTTCCTTACTTTCTGGTTTAAAAAATAAAAGTTGGATTACTTCACATAATAAAAAGTGGAGAGGTAGAACAGACTGTTATTGATGACAAAAGGACCCAGATTCCTTCCACTGCCCTGCTTGGGGTCATTTTCAAACAGAGGCCGGTTTTCTTCCTAGCCATAAGGTGAATGCCAGGGACAACTGGAACTTTGCAATTACAAGAGTGTGAGAAAATCCTCCCTTGAGCCAATAGATTAGCCTTCACCTTGGCACTGAAGAGAAATAGGTGGCAATGGATGCTGGAATGGAGACAAAACAACATGTGTGCCAGTCCACATCTGCACTAACTTCAATAGTTAATTCCCACATCTGTGATCATCTAGTCCAAGACAAAATATATTGAAAAGAAGACCAAATAATGATATGAAATAAGGATTACATGGAATCCCACATCTATGAGTCCAGAGATACTGAGCTTTAAAGAATTAAGAACAATGAGGAGATCTTAGAAAAGAAACAGCAAGATTCAATTTGCGATTGAATTGTGCAATGTCTATAAAGACACAAATCTGAAAATAAAGGAAGTCAGGATGATGTGTATATGAATATGAAAGGAAATGGGGGGAAAATCAGGACAATATTAAACAATCTAGGAGGAGGTATAAATTAATAAAGAAAACAAGTCATTATTATAAAATTAACTATAGTTGGGGGAAAATCTACCAAATAAAATGCAATGGCCCATAGTAGTCCAGGGTGCACAATAATAGAAAGTAGAGAGAAACTCCTATTTAGCTTCAATTTGACTGCAATTTGAAAACACTCATAAGCATACACCAACGTTTGATCCCATGGCTAGAGGTATGTGAACTATTTATTCATTCATTCAACACATATTTAATGACTTCCAACAATATACCAGACAATATACCAGATACTGTGTCTCAAAGACAAACATGAACATTGATAAGAATTAAAAGTTGGCATGAAATAAATGAACATTTTCTTCTTGGACTCTAACCTTGCCTATATTAGCATGGTTCATGGAGAAATTCCTCAAAGATCTACTACACATTTTTCACCTTTTCTTGAATTTTTGGCATGTCTTCCAAGATGTATTCTTCCAGATCCTTGACCCTGTTTGTGTTTTCAACTTGCAGCAATTCACATGGTAGTGAATAATGGTGAAGGTTGCACAACTCTGTGAATATCCTAAAAAATACTGAACTGTACACTTTATTTTTTCTTTCAGTTTTATTGAGATGTAATTGACATACATCACTATATAAGTTTATGTACAGCATAATGATTTGATTTACATACAACATGAAGTGATTATCACAATAAGTTTAGTGACCATTCATCATCTCATGTAGGTAGAAAATTAAAGAAATAGAAAAAATTTTTTTGTGATGAGAACTCAGAATTTAGTCTCTTATCAACTTCCATATATAACACACAGCAGTGTTAATTGTATTTATCATGTTGTACGTTACATCCCTAATATTTATCCTATAACTGGAAATTTGCACCTTTTGACCACCTTCATCCAATTTCCCCTCCCCCCATCCCACTTTCACCTCTGGTAACCACAAATCTGATCTCTTTCTCTATACTTGTTTTCATTTTTTAAAAATATAATTGACCTACAACACTACCTGTTACACAACATAGTGATTCAGTATTCTTATGCATTTCAAACTGATCACCATAGGTCTAATTATGTCACCATACAAAGGTACCACATAGTTATTGACTATATTCCCCATGTTGTACATTTCATACACGTAACTAATTTGTTTTGTAAATGGAAACTTATCCCTCTTAATATTTCTCACCTATTCCATTTCTTCCCTCTTCCACCCTCCTCCCCTCTGGCAAACACCTGTTTATTCTCTTTATCTATAACAGTGTTTATGTTTTGTTATGTTTGGTCATTTGTTGTTGTTGTTTTAGATTCTACATATAAGTGAAATCATACAGTATTTGTCTTTCTCTGTCTGACTTATTTCACTTAACATAATACCCTTTAGGTCCATCCACGTTGTCACAAATATCATTATTTCATTCTTTTCTTATGTCTAAGTAGTATTCCATTATGTGAGTCTGCGTGTGTGCGTGTGTGTGTATATATATATATATATATATATATATATGCCACATTTTCTTTATCCATTCATCTGTCAATGGACATTTAGGTTGCTTCCATGGCTTGGCTATTGTAAATATGCTGCAATGAACATAAGGGTGCATTTATGTTTTCTAATTAGTGTTTTTGTTTTCTTGGATAAATAACAAGGAGTGGAATTGCTGGATTATATAGTAGTTCTCTTTTAAAATTTTCAAGGAATCTCCATACTGTTTTCCAGTAGCTGCAATAACTTACATTCCCATCAACAGCACATGAGTGTTCTCTTTTCTCCACATCCTCATCAACACTTGTTATCTGAATTGTACACTTTAAAAGGGTGAATTTTATGAAGGGTGAATTTTATGATATGCAAATTATATCTCAATAAAACTACTAAGAAAAAAATTCACAGGATAGAAAATTCCACATACCAACTCACTCCCTATAAGCCTGAGCACAGACATGTCTCAGCCTACACTGTCAGTATCATCTATTTACATTGAATTTCCCAGAGAGACTTCTGGATGTACTATTGCATTAGAGTACTTTGTGTGCCTATCCCAAGCTTTTGTTCACACTGTTCTCTGCATACATTATTACCTTTCCTTTGGTGTATGTAGAGTCTTCCTAATAAATTAATGAGCTCTTCCTCCAAAGAAGGTAGTGGAGAGAACATTTCCATGTTGCAAGGACAGCCAGAATTTGCAGTACCAAATTTACCTCCTCGTTATGATTTCATGTTTCAGAGCCTACAGAGCTGAACCAACAACCCCAGGGGATAATCAGAGGGGAATGCAGTATTGCACTTTCCAGACATGAGATATTGGACCATAGGGAGGATGTGGGTACGGATATGTTTTCTTCTAATGTCTTTTCAGGCTGAACTCAAATTTTAGCTTTTTTGTGGAGCCTTTATTTTCCACAGGAATGACAGCCTTCTCCAGGTATAAATTAAGTTTATCATTCATTTTGGTTTACTTTCTATATTATTAGCCATTTATTTTTTCCATCTGTAAGTCTTATCTTTCCAATTGCTGTGTAAATCCCCTCAATTCAGGGGTCTCATAACAGACCTTATGGAAAAGTAGAAGGGTCATGGTTTTAGAAGTGAACTTGAATTCCAAATGTATTGTTTTATGATTCCATATAAATTATCGAACTTGAGAGTCTTAGCTTAACCTATTTGTTTCTAAGGAAGATTAATAAATATGATGTTAGATGAAGAATAAATATAAATAAATTTCCTGACATAGTAGGGGCTCAATAGATGAAGCTCTTCATTTTATCAAATGTTTTTGTACTATACTGGCTCATAGCTTTTTATTTGTATTATGTATTTGATAATACTGTTGATCAATTGATTCCTTAATTCCTTTTAAATATTATCCCATAGGACTCTGTTCTGACATTTTTTAAATGAAGCTTTTGCTCATCTTCTCAGCCGTCTACTCAGGCACCCTCCTCTGCTATCCTCCCAGATTCCTTTACCCCATTCTTCTGTAGCTATTTTAACACTTTCTCTCCGTGATGAGACAAGGACTTCCTTCAGAGCAAGACTTTTTCTTTATTTATCTCTATGTCAAGTATGTAGATTACAAGGCTGTGTGTTTAATGAATGAATAAAGCAATAAATCATTCAATCAAAAGTGATTGCAAAATTGTTGAAGCAAAGGGTATTTCAATTTTAATAAGCTTTCCAGAAAAACAGATGTTAATTATTTCAGACTGAAAAAAAGGAAGAACTTGAGTTTTTGTTGGATGGAAGTTGCTGATGTAGTATGAGGATGATTCTTGGTAACAATATTGGCTTATGCATCTTTCCTAACTTTTTCATTTGGTGGAAGAAATATCTCAAGCAAAATCCCAGTTCTTTCCCTCATCTGCAATAGCTATGTCAAACTGGACAAGTCATCTATGCTCTAGAGGCCCAGTTCCCTCATTTTCATAAATGAATATGATTGTTTCCTTGTAAGAACTTGGACTCTTTAAGATAGCACATGCATAAAGGACTAGCACACAGTAGGTTTCCATGCCTACTCACCCTTTCCCTCCATACATTCCTTTGTTCTTTCTACACACATATTCCAAGGTTATCTGCCGATGTCACAGACAGACATGATTCTTATCATCAATGAAGCATGAAGTTATCACCCTCTACTGCTAACTGACTCCCAGTTCATAAGGCTGGCATTCTCAACTTATCTGAATCTATTTTTCATGTTTCCCACCTCTGTTACCATAGGCAATCACTTCCTCTCTGTTAGTCTGACTTTATAACCCATGAAATGATGATGATTATACCTGCATAGGGTTTTTGTGAGGTTCAGTGTGGTCATTTGTAAACTGGGGTTAATATTTTGATGTAAGACACTTGAGTGAGAAATGTGAGCTCCTCCAGAATCCTGATAAAATATCACTGCAACATTGCAGCCATTTCTTACAAGGTGAGGATTGGGGGAAGTGTTCCTTAACATTCATGATTTATGTGTTGTGCCTAAAAGATCTGCAAGGTGCCATGCTGATAAAATGGGGTCCAATCCTGGGATTTCAGAATGCAGAGCCACATGGCTTCATATCTAGTATAAAAATGACAAGCATTGCCTGCCACTTAAGGAAAAACCTATTTGTATCTTATAAACATATACAAACTACCTAAAAATGAATGAGTAGCCTTTCCCCATTATGGAAAGAATAAATGCATCCCATTTAGATGAGATAAAAGAAAATTGGTTATTTCTCTTCAAATGAAATGGTAGGGAAAGAGATTTGAAGTATTTGCATTTTAAGAAACCATCTGTAGGAAAAAACTAACTGGTGACAAAGAAAGAAAGAAAGAAAGAAAGAAAGAAAGAAAGAAAGAAAGAAAGAAAGAAAGAAAGAAAGAAAGAAAGAAAGAAAGAAAGAAAGAAAGAAAGAAAGAAAGAAAGAAAGAAAGAAAGAAAGAGAGAGAGAGAAAGAGAGAGAGAAAGAGAGAGAGAAAGAAAGGAAGAGAGAGAAAGAAAGAAAGAAAGAAAGAAAGAAAGAAAGAAAGAAAGAAAGAAAGAAAGAAAGAAAGAAAGAAAGGAAGGAAGGAAGGAAGAAAGGAAGGAAGGAAGGAAAGAAGGAAGGAAGGAAGGAAGGGAGGGAGAAAGAAAAGACCAAGGTTAATTAAACAAAGAAGTTCTGAAAGCAGGAGTATTTTTCTTGTACATTCTCTGAGCTCACCGAGTGCTCTCTCTCTCTCCCTCAGAAGGAATTAGATTTCTACCCAATGATCCCATAGTGATCTCTGCTGACTTTCTCCAACACTGCTGCTGAGTGGGGCACCATGCATGATTTCAATCAACCATTTGATTACAAAAATAACCTTTTGGTTCCTGGGTTCTCACTGCGATTATTTATTCCCATATCATGATTACTCTTGGGAGCAAAAACACTGAAATGATGTGGACAAAGAAATAAAGTTAGTTTTCCAAACTGCCCAACGGTTACTATTTCCAGGTATCTGTAAGCCATCATAGGGGAGAGGGTCAAACTTTGGTACACAGGTTTTTGAGCATTGTACCATGTAACTTTAAAAAAAATATTTATTTATTTATTTGGCTGTGTTGGGTCTTAGTTGCAGCACGAGGGATCTTTCATTGTGGCATGTGGACTCTCTAGTTGTGGAGCGTGGGCTCAGTAGTTGTGGCACACAGGCTTAGTTGCTCCAAGGCATGTGGGATCTTAGCTCCCCGACCAGTGATTGAACCTGTGTCCCGTGCATTGGAAGGCAGATTTTTAACCACTGGACCACCAGAGAAGTCCCTGTATCATGTAACTTCTAACAACCTGAGTTGTCTAGAAAGGAAACAGGCAGTTTTGCAAAATAGTAATCTCCCTCTCATTAAATGTGTTCTAACAGAACCTAAATGATGCACGTTATATGGTAATTGAGAAATTAGGTTAGATTTTTCCAACATGAGTAGTCCTATGAACTGAATTTACACACATAAGCATATATATTTTAAAATATATTTTATAAATGTTATAAAACATATTTACATTATATAAATGTATATTTTAAAATATATTTTATAAATAAATATATATATTTATACTATATATGTGTGTGTGTGTGTGTATATATATATATATATATATATATATATATATATAGCATTATTTTTCTTTCTTTTCTTAAAGTTAAACCTTCTAAGTGTGAAGAAAAAGGAAATACATAGGGGACATAGCAATGATTGTCACCACAGAGGCAGGTTGGAGGAAGAAGCAGATGTTATTAAAACTGGCCTCTTTTCCCTCAGAAACTCTTCCCATGGGAGGAGATTCTCTTTCCATTCTACGTGCACAGTTTTTTTCATGTCAGTTTAGTGGTTTTCATTACCACAAATACAATGATCTGCCTAATTTTCCATTTTAAGTGTTCTGAACATAGAAATATGTTCTTTGATATGCAATTTTGCTATGGCTTCAAAGTAAAATATCTATTTTAGGATCTCTAGCATTTATTCTTTATTTCTTCTGGCAATAGCCCTTCAAATGTCTTCTATGGAAACTTTGGTAACAATGATTGGTTCAGGGGTGGGCATATGTCCCAAGCTGATTCCAATCAGAGTAAATCCCAGGACATGTACAAGATTTACTGAAAAGAGGCATTCTCCCATTTTTTTTAACATCTTTATTGGAGTATAATTGCTTTACAGTGGAGTGTTAGTTTCTGCTGTATAACAAAGTGAATCAGCTATACATATACACATATCTCCATATCTCCCCCCTCTTGTGTCTCCTGTCCACCCTCCCTATCCCACCCCTCTAGGTGGTCACAAAGCATTGAGCTGATCTCCCTGTGCTATGTGACTTCTTCCTACCAGATATCTACTTTACATTAGGCAGTGTATATATGTCCATGTCACTCTTTCACTTCATCCCAGCTTACCTTTCTCCCTCCCCAAGTCCTAAGTTCATTCCCTATATCTGAGTCCCTATTGCTGTCCTGCTCCTAGGTTCTTCAAACCATTTTTTTTCTTTAGATTCCATATATATGTGTTAGCATACAGTGCTTGTTTTTCTCTTTCTGACTTACTTCACTCTGTATGACAGACTCTAGGTCCATCCATCTCACTACAAATAACTCAATTTTGTTTCTTTTTATGGCTGAGTAATATTCTATTGTATATTTGTGCCACATCTTCTTTATCCATTCATCTGTTGGTGGACACTTTGGTTGCTTCCATGTCCTGGCCATTGTAAATAGAGCTGCAATGAATATTGTGGTACATGACTCTTTTTGAATCATCGTTTTCTCAGGGTATATGCCCAGTAGTGGGATTGCTGAGTCACATGGTACTTCTATTTTTAGTTTTTTAAGGACCCTCCATAATGTTCTCCATAGTGGCTCTACTGATTTACATTCGCACAAAGAGTGCAAGAGGGTTCCCTTTTCTCCACACCCTCTCCAGCATTTATTGTTTGTAGATTTTGTGATGATGGCCATTATGACTGGTGTGAGGTGTTACCTCACTGTAGTGTTGATTTGCATTTTTCTAATGATTAGTGATGTTGAGCATTCTTTCATGTGTTTGTTGACAATCTGTATATCTTCTTTGGAGAAATGTCTATTTAGATCTTCTGCCCAGTTTTGGATTGGGTTATTTGTTAATTTTGATAATGAGCTGAATGAGCTGCCTTTAAATTTTGGAGATTAATCATTTGTCAGTTGCTTCATGTGTAAATATATTCTCCCATTCTGAGGGTAGAAGAGACCCACTTCAGACCTAGGTACACATACAGAATGAAAGTGAGGGGATAGAAAAAGATATTCCATGCAAATGGAAATCAAAAGAAACTGGAGTAGCAATTCTCATATCAAACAAAATAGACTTTAAAATAAAGACTATTATAAGAGACAAAGAGGACACCATATAATGACCAAGGGATCAATCCAAGAAGAAGATATAACAATTGTAAATATTTATGTACCCAACACCGGAACATCTCAATATATAAAGCAAATGATAATAGCCATAAAAGGGGAAATCGACAGTAACACAATCATAGTAGTGGACTTTAACACCCCACTTTCACCAATGGACAGATCATCCAAAATGAAAATAAATAAGGAAATGCAAGCTTTAAATGATACATTAAACAAGATGGACTTAATTGATATTTAAAGGACATTCCATCCAAAAACAACAGAATATACTTTCTTCTCAAGTGCTCATGGAACATTCACCAAGATAGATCATATTTTAGGTCACACATCAAGCCTTGGTAAATTTAAGAAAATTGAAATTGTATCAAGTATCTTTTCTGACCACAGTGCTATGAGACTCGATATCGATTCAAAGAAAAAAGAGAGAGTTTAGGATGAGAGAGGAAGTGGTTGCCTTTCTCACTGTGTTACTGCATTGTTGCTGCTGTTCTTGTTGTCTGTGCGTACACTCTACATAGTAGTCCCTCCTTATCTGTGGTTTCACCTTCCTCAGTTTCAGTTAACCTCCATCAACAGCAGTGTGAAAATATTAAATGGAAAATTCCACAAATAAACAATTCATAAGTGTTAAGAAATAAGCAGTGTATAGGTTTTAAATTGTGCACCTTTCTGAATAGCACGATGAAATTTTGTGTCATCCTGCCCCAGGCGTGAATCATAATCATCCTTTTGCCCAGTGTATTCTGCCTGTTAGTCACTTAGTAACCATCTAAATTATCAGATTGACTGTCACTTATAGCAGTGCTTGTGTTCAAGTAACCCTTGTTTACCTAATAAACAAGCACAAGAGTAGTGATACTGGCAATTCGGATTTACAGCCAAAAAGAAGCTGTAAATTGCTTCCTTGAAGTAAAAAGATGGAAGTTCTAGACTTAATAACAAAAGGATAAAAGATCTTATGCTGAACTATAGGTACAGTAAGAACAATTCTTCTATTCATAAAATTATGAAGAAGGAAAAATAAATTTTTTGCTGGTTTTGCTGTTGCATTAATACTGAGAAGGACCCTGTGGGACACCTGGGCACAAAAGCCTTTCTGTGTTCCCCATTTCTTGATTATGGAAAATAGGCTTCATTCATCCTCCATGACCTTCCTTGAGTTCCAAGGGGCAGGTTCAAACAGTTGTTAATTATGGAAGAGAGGGGATGCGGAGACGATAGAGGAACAGTCAAAAGAAACAATAGGGCTTCCCTGGTGGCGCAGTGGTTGAGAATCTGCCTGCCTATGCAGGGGACACGGGTTTGTGCCCCCGTCCAGGAAGATCCCACATGCCACAGAGCGGCTGAGCCGGTGAGCCATGGCCGCTGAGCCTGCACTTCCAGAGCCTGTGCTCCACAATGGGAGAGGCCACAGCAGTGAGAGGCCCATGTACTGCAAAAAAAAAAAAAAAAAAAAAAGAAACAATAGTGTAGCCTTGGGACAGGGTCCTGGTTCCCCATCAACGCATATACATAACAATATCTTTGAGGTGTTTTGCAAATACTGAAACCCCCACCAGGTGGGAGAAATTAACTGTGTGCTGCCCACAAGCACCTAGATCCCAGACTGATTGGAACCAAAAGGTTGAGGTTGCTGACTCCCATTTACCTCACCACAAACCAATCAGAAGAAAGTCCATGAGCTGATCACACCCTCCTCAACTCCTCACTGCCCTCCCCAGGTTGGGACACATAGTTTTGAGGTCATTAGTCCCCTGTGACCACATTTGCTTGGCAAAGCAAAGCTATTCTTTTCTCCTTCACCCAAAACTCTGTCTTCAAGATTTAATTTGATATCAGGGTACAGAGTCTGGATTCAACTTCAACACCTCAGACTACAAACATACAGTCATAGTGCTTGATAAATGCTTAGTGAAGATGGGCAGAAAAACTGAATAGACATTTTTCCAAAGAGGAAATGCAGATGACCTATAGGCACATAAAAAGATGGTGAACATCACTAATCATCAGAGAAATGCAAATCAAATCAGTAATGGGGTATCTCCTCACATCTGTCAGAATGGCTATAATTAAAAAGAACACAAATAACAAATGTTGGTGAGGATGTAGAGAAAAAGGAACTCTCCTACACTATTGGTGGGAATGTAAATTGGTGAATCCACTGTGGAAAACAAAATGGAGGCTTCTCAAAAAACTAAAGCTAGAACTACCATATGACTGACCCAGCAATTCCACACTTGGATATATTTTTGAAAAAAATAAAAACAGTAATTTGAAAAGATACAGGCACCTCAATGTTCATAGAAGCATTATTTACAACTGCCAAGGTATGAAGGTGTCCATCTACAGATGAAGGAAGATGTGGTATATGTATACAATGAACTCAACCATATAAAAGAATGAAACAATGCCATTTGAAGCACAAGGGTGGACTTGGAGGGCCTTATGCTAAGTAAAATAAATCAGAGAGAGAAAGACAAATACTATATGATATCACTTATATGTGGAATCTAAAAAATACAGCAAACTAGTGAATGGGACAACAAAGATGTAGACTCACAGATATAGAGAATAAGCTAGTGGTTACCAGTGGGGAGAGCAGGAGGGAGGGGCAGTATATGAGTATCAGAAAAAAGGTTTATTATGAGATTATGTAAAATCATGTGTATGAAACATTTGAACATTATAAAGCACTATAAAATTTTAAAAATCTTTCATTAAATAATAAAATGGAAAAGGCATTATATTTGTACAAGATATTTTAAGAGAGACTACATTCACATAACTTTTATTACAATATATTTTTATAATTGTATTTTATTATCAGTTATTTTTTAAATCTCTTACTGTGTCTAATGTAGAAATTAAACTGTATCGTAGATATGTATGTATAGGAAAACCATAGTATATATATGGTTAGGTACTATCCATGGTTTGGGGCATCTACTGGGTGTCTTGGAACTTATCCCCCAAGAAAGAAAGACACTGTATGCCTAATAGTACATATTCCCATTCAGGTGACAGGAATTGTGTAGTTCTGTTGTGCTTTACAATTTAAGGGGAAATTTCTGGATATTGACATTGTCTCAAAATAAATATAATTGTGACATATCTCACAAGTTATGTAACTAACACAACTTCTATCATATTGTGAGTTCTGTTCTATTTCTGATACTTGAAACATCCCTGACAACAGACAGAAGACATAAAATTGAGACAGTGGGGCATGAAAATTCTCTCAGCCTGTGTTTTCCCTCCTGTTCTCAATACTTTCTGTATTGTAATGAAACTGCATGCTATAAGGCATAGATAACTAAGACATAGAGCCAAAAGGAATCTACTTCTAAATTCTATTGGGCTCTGCCAAGAATTTTTCAGTGTCTGCTGTATCCTTTTGTTTTAAGGAAAAGATGCTGAGAAACATCTTTCATTGTTACTGGATGTTTCTTCCTAGCTAGTCACTGTGACTGCATCCTCTAGAAACAGAGACTGAGGCAAGAATTAAAGTGATGGCTCTTTACTTGTAAGGTGCAATCCCAGGGTTGTAATGGTGAGGAAAGAAGGAGACAGGGCCAGGAAAACTGCAAAGCTCTCAATGTAGTGTGTTACTGTTTGTACCTCTTGCTTTAGAGAAAGACAGAAGGAACTTCAAGGGTGGAACTGGGAATCACTAATGGCAGTTCAGTTTCCTGACAATGGAAGATGCCTTTAGCAGCACCATCTCCTCCCAAGATGGGAAATAGTGTGAGAAATGGAAGTATGATCTCAGGAAGCCTCAGCAAAGTGCCTGGAGCCGAGGGTTGCATAGAACTGAATTGAATGGCCTCAGATATAATGGAACTGGGGGATCTTCTCTGATATGCATTTTAATCACACTTTGCCAGGATAAAGTGAGTAGGGGGCTAGCAGTATAATTAGTTTCATATGCCCCACCCCCACCCAGATCTTGATCTCTGAACAGAATGCAAATATCACTATCCTCATGTGACCCCAACAGCCAGCTTAGCTCAGTTAAAGGGCAGAGTGAGATTTGTCTGATTCTGGGGTAATATTTCTGTGTCTTCTACTGTTTGGTGGCTGACTGCAGGTGACCTTGGGTTGAAGTTCCTAAAACGCTTCCATCTGTAAAATATGAAATATGATTGCTTTTGACCTACCTCCGTGTGATAGATGGCTCTGGACCATATGAGATCTAATGAGTTAACATTTAGAAAATGCTAGGAGCTATTTTAGAAAATGGCATTCTCTAAACACAAAGGATCATTATTCACTACCCAGAATGCCTGCAAATAAAAATAAGAGTGTTTTGGAATAAGAAGACTGATGCAAGGAGCTGTTTCTTCACTGTGTGAAAGATGGGTTGGAGATTAATTCAATGAATAAACTGTTTTAAAACCCGGCAGTTTCAAGCTAATGAAAAAGGGGCCTGCAGACTATATTTTGGTCTGGTGGTCACAGCAGAACTGGAAAAGTCAAACTGGTATGATTCATTTCTAGTATTCCCTCTCAGTTTTATTGAATACCTTCAGGCTATGCAGCCTAGGATTTCTGGAAGGAAAATTATGCTGTATGTAAGTGTAATGATATGAGGAATACAGTTTTCAATATCTGTATCACTCATAATAGATAGAATATAGAGGCTGCCTTCACCAGAAATCAGACATGTGATTATACATCTTTGGTGCATCTCAACTTTTCTTCCTCATCAAACAGGTTTAACTCTTCCCACACTGTACCCTGCCAACCAGATAGTGTAATATATAACATTCTCCAAGTGTAGCCTGTGGATGATAGAACTGTAGACCTATTACTTTAAAATAGTCTTTCTCTCATTAAATAAATATACATATATAGTTATAGATAAATATATCTACCTAGGAGCTTCTCACTTGTGCATCTTCTTATTTTACAAAAAAAATTAGCACATTACATTTTACTTGTTTGTTATAATAATCACAGCATTGAACATAATTTCAAGTTTTTTAAATTCATTCTCTGTACAAGCATATCTCATTTTGTTACCAAAACAAACTTGGGACCACTTGCCCACCTGCAGTAAAGCCAATCTATAGACACCAAGTTGTGGTGAAGGAAAGCTCAGTGTTTATTGCAGGGTACAAAGCAAGGAATCCAGGTAGCTTGTGCTCAAAACACTGGAACTCCTGGATGGATTTCAGGAAAGTATTTTTAAAGGCCAGGGGAGGGAGGGGAATAGCAAGGTATGTGATCAGCTCCTGCACAATTCTCTGATTGGCTGATGGTGAGGTAACAGGGCAGTATCACAGGGGTTAACATTATCCTCAGGATCCATTAGGCCTGGGGTCTATGTGCTCATGGTCATCAAGTAGTTAACATCTTCTATTTAGTGGGGGTTTTATCATCTGTAAAACAACTCAGGTAATATGCATCAGATACTATTATATGGGTATTTCAAAGAAGAGCTAAAGCAGAGGATATAGGAGAGGGGCCTGTCCTGGGAAGGCCCCATAGGGTCCCACTTGGTTACAATTTTATTTTGCTTCACTTTATTGTGCTTCCCAGATATTGTGTTTTTTACAAACTGAAGGTTTGTGGCAACCCTGTGTCAAGCAAGTCTATCAGTGCCAGTTTTCCAAAACCATTTGCTCACTTTGTGTCTCTGTCTCATTTTGGTAATTCTTGCAATATTTCAAATTTTTCATTATTATTATCTTTTGTTATGGTGATCTACAATCTGTGATTTTTTTATGTTACTACTGTAATATTTTGTATTTTTTAGTTAAGGTATGCACTCTTTTTTGTTTTCTGTTTGGTTTTTTTTTTGTTTTTAGTTTTTTGTTTGTTTTTGGTGGTTTTTTTTAGACATAATGTTATTGCACACTTAGTAGATTACAGTATAGTGTAAATGTAAGTTTTACATACACTGGGAAACCAAACAATTCATGTGACTTGTTTTATTGCAGAGGTCTGGACCTGAAGTCACAATATCTCTCAGGTTTGCCTTTACAAATACTATGTATATACTGAGGGTAGTGGGAAATGCCCCTCCAAAAAGCCTCTGGAATAAGGATTATTTTGAGAAACAACAAGCACAAGAGAAGCTCTGAAAACAGAGTAGAAATTACCCTTTTGTAAGAAAACTTTACACTTATAATAGAAATCTCCATTTGTAAGGCTGCTTACCTCTCTGTACCAAGAAGACAAAGAAGACTAATTCAAAAGAAACTCTTAGCAACAGGAGAAGGTACTGACTTAAATCTGCATATCAAACCTTACTCTTGTTTACTTTTTCTGGTCTCCCACCACCCCATCCCCACCCCAAACTCCCCACCCCTGCCCCCATCAACTAGCCTTCTCCACACCCTTCTCTCTTTTGTCTTTAGCTGAAAATGATATGTAAGCCTGAATTCTAAGTTACCTCTGAAAGTTACTTATTTTTTGCTGGGTGTCCCCAATATATACATGAGGTATGCATGTTAATACATTTCTGCTTTTCTTTTGTTAATCTGTCTTTTCTTTCAAGGTTCCCAGCCAGGAACTTAGAAGTGTAGAGGGACAATTATTTTTCCTCCCCTACAGTTACAAACCTTGATTCAAGTACTGAAGATACAACAGAATTCCTCTTGCAAGAGCTTGTATTCTAGAAGGGAGAGTAAGTCAGTACAAATGGAAATAGACATTTAGATGAGGTTGAGTCCTAAGAAGGCAGTTGATCAGGTTAACAGGACAAGAGTAAAAGGGTGGAGGGATGTTTTGGATAGAATAATCCGCAAAGGTTTTGTTAGACCTGAACGGTCTCCGAAGAATCCCAGCTCGCCCAAGAACTGCCAAGAGTCGAGAGTCGCTGCAACACGCAAGAGGTTTATTAGGAGCCGGTGCACCGGGGTTCCTTGGTCCTCACGCAGGAGGCCGAAGAGGAACCCCCCCAAGCGGAATCACATACATTTTATAGCTTTCATTTTTCATTATGCAAAGTGTGGATATATCAAGGGTTTTTTTCTCATTGGTTTGTTTGTTCCTGGACCGGAGTGGGGACTTGGCTCTACTTCCTTGATTGGTTGGCTGTCGGATGCCTACTTTACATTTACCGGAGTGGGGTCTTGGCTCTAGTTCCTTGATTGGTTAGCTGTCGGATGCCTACTTTACATTTACCAGAGTGGGGTCTTGGCTCTAGTTCCTTGATTGGTTAGCTGTCGGATGCCTACTTTACATTTTCGTGTTTTTGTGGTGGGGGGTTGAGTCACATGAGTTATGGTTGGCTAGGGCGACCTTTAAACTCTGGCTTAATCATTCTTATCACCCGCCATACTGGTTTGCTCGAGGTTTCATCCCCCGCCATACTTGTTTGCTCGGAACGGTTTCTGCCCAGGGGGGACATTCCAGTATCTTATTGCCAGCCGAAAAAGCTTAAAGCTCAAAAGTATCGATAGGGAAGTAGGGGTATAAGTATAGTTAAGGCCCTACAGTTTCTTAGAGGACTTTTTGTGTGAGCACATTTGAAGACTGAGAAGTCAACTGAGAAGTCAAGGGGCTTTACAGACAGAATGAGAAGCACCTGAAGACACTGCAGAAGGTAACCAAGCTGGATACTTTCAGGAATCAGAGCAAACACCAGGGGGCTGGAGGAAATGGAGCAAAGGGAGATGAGGTTTGAGGAGGGATATTGTAAGCCCCAGTATGAAGTTTACAAATTATTCTTGATGGAATGGGAGGCCATGGGAGTGAGAGAGGAGGGAAGGGGGCAAGACACAGCCTTTAAAAGAAAGACACAGCCCTTGAGGGTATGACATAAACTGGTTAGAACCAACTAGGTCCAAGTAGGCTGAAGATTTGCCTTCCAGCAGACCTTGAGCCTCATTATATGCTCATTGGAATACATTAGCATCTAAAAGACACACCCACGGGTTCCATGACAATCCTGAGGCTGACAATAAAAGCCTAATTCCTGGAAATCCCAGCCCCTTCCCCAGAGAGTTGGAATAATAATTGGAATAATCCTCTCACTCATTAGCCTATAAAATTACCCAGCCCATAAAAATTAACCACCTGATATTTCAGAGTCATTCTTGCCTTCCGAGACAGACCACATTGTGCCTGTGGAATGTGTATCTCTCTCTCAATAAACCTGTTTCCACTTTACCCTGGCTCACCCTTGAATTCTTTCCTGCCCAAAGCCAAGGACCCTCACTTGGCCAGTCCCAGGGACTTGTCCGAAATCTGAGACATGACCATCCTCTCACGCCCCATTTTCCTGCAGTGGGAGGACTTTAAAAAGGAGACTGGTGAGATCTTACTTAGACTTTTTAAAAAAATCACTCTTCCTGCTAGAAAAATAATAGATTAAATGTAGGTGTCTGTATGTCCTGGTTTGCAAGAAATTGATCCAATTTATGACTGTTCTCATCGGGTAATTAGTAATGTTACCCTTCACTCTCAAAAATATAGCTTTGATGGTACATTTCTTTGTCACTCGAATTTGAAGCAACAGAAGTAAGAGCAGACGGTATAAGAGGTCATTTCAGTAGTCCAGGTGAGGGATGAAGTTGGCCTTGATTGGTATGACAGTGACAGAGATGTAAAGAAAAGTCAAAGCTTCCTAATTTTCCTCGGGTCACGTAGTGACTGGGAATGGAGGCAGGGCTAGTTTCCAAGCCTCATAAATCTGAGCCTACAGCTCATTTCTGTCCCTCAATTATAACATCAGCTCCTCAACGGTGTGTTATCAAATGGGGGTCCCTCTGCTTGCCGCTTACAAAATAAATTACATACTCACAATTGGAGATATGGCCTCTCCTTAAATCAACTTCCCAGACAACTGACGAGTACATTGTGTGTTCTGGGAAGGGGGTAACCAGGGCAAGGCCAACAGAGAATATTGGGGAGTGGGGAATTGTTATTTTCCTCTGGGTGATAAGAGAAGATGTAGAAGGATGAGAGTATTCTGAACATGTTTTAAACGCAGAACCTACAAGATTTGCAGATGGATTCCATCAAGGCTCGGCAAGAAACAGAGTGGACACAGGATGACAAGTATTCAGCCTCAGCACCTAGGAAAGATATGCAATTTTGTTCTTAAAGTATATTATACACTCTGCATTCTTCACACAAGCCTCCTGAATATTTGTTCATTTAGTCTAGATGGCTCTGTTCATTTTGAACTATCCTGTAAGGAAAAGAGCCCAAATTGAGTTACATGACTATTTATCCCTTCACTAAATGACCCCAGGAAGTTATACCTTTGAAGTTCTCACCTCTGCTTTACATCTCTTTCCCTTTTCTTCAGTGAAATTGTCAGCCATCACTGTCTGCTTCCAGCAGCCACGGCACCATTTTACTTGTGATCAATCCCCAAAGTTGTGAATCATGAGTTGATTCAGTGCGCTCTAGTCTACACCTTTTTACTGGAAGTTTACTCTGACATGGATTCTTACTTTAAAAAGTGAGAAAAACAATTCGGGGAAAAAATGAGATCGTACTGTGGCCAAGTGTATAGACAGCATTACCAATTATTACCATAGATATATGTATTGATGTGTTTAAAAAACTCAGGTAAACTTTGGGGTTCACATTTTTAGCCCCAATCCTATCTTACTAGGAAGTCATTGTCAGTCCTTAATCACTTAAGCAAGCATCTGCAGGCCCACTGATGCCTTCTTCCCCAAGAACTAAGACATCCCCTGCCCCACCACACATGTACATCAGGCAGCCTTCCATGCTTGCTGCAGAGAGACTGTAACACTGATTTAGGACCACAACATTTCAGGGATGACCACCTTCTTCCTAGGTTTCAGCCAGACTAACCCCATCGTGTCTCTCATCTCATCAATTATCAACATCTACCTCAGAAACTGAGTCCTCAGAATCCCTTGTCTCATAAGGCATTCCTGCCTTCATAGCTAAAATTCTGCCTGTCATTGCTCTTCTGTCTCTCTCTTTTTATTTTTTATTTTTATTGGAGTATTGTTGATTTACAATGTTGTGTTAGTTTTAGGTGTACAGCAAAGTGAATCAGTTATACATACACATATATCCACTCTTTTTATTTTTTTAGATATCTTTGCCCATGTAGGCCATTACAGAGAATTGAGTAGAGTCCCCTGTGCCATACAGCAGGTTCTTATTACTTATCTATTTTATATATAGTAGTGTGTATATGTCAACCCCAATCTCCCAGTTTATCCCTCCCCCCAATCCCTTGGTAACCATAAGTTTGTATGCTACATCTGTGACTCTACTTCTGTTTTGTAACTAAGTTCATTTGTACCCTTTTTTAAGATTCCACATATAAGCAATATCATATATTTGTCTTTCTGTGTCTGACTTATTTCACTCAGTATGACAATGTCTAGTCCATCCATGTTGCTGTAAATGGAATTATTTTGTTCTTTTTTATGGCTGAATAATATTCCATTGTATATATATACCACATCTTCTTTATCCATTCATCTGTCACTGGATATTTAGGTTGCTTCCATGTCCTGGCTATTGTAAACAGGGCTGCAATGAACATTGGGGCGCATGTATATTTTTGAATTCTGGTTTTCTCCAGATACATGCCTAGGAGTGGGATTTTCAGGTCATATGATAGATCTATTTTTAGCTTTTTAAGGAATCCCCATACTGTTCTCCATAGTGGATGTACTAGTTTACATTCCCACCAACAGTGTAGGAGGATTCCCTTCTCTCCACTGCTCTTCTCTTTACTCTGTCTTTCAACATTGTGTGTTTTGCATTTAAATAGTTGCTGCTGAGTGGGAAATTTCACTTCTCCCCACAGACAAATAGGCCAAAGGCACCCCAGCTACTATAAAAGCAGACTGTGCGCAAAGGTAGTCTGCTCAGATGGAGATGCCTTCCTACATGCAACACCATCGGGTGGAGGGCACCCTGGCTGCTGAGAGATCTATTTCTCCCTTCATATTTGCACTTATTTGTTCTATCCCAGAGATTCTTAATTAGGCATCCTCTGGTCCAGAGAGCTATAATACTAGATTGAACAGGTGGGGGCACAAAACACTCATTCGGTCTTCACTCCCTAGAGAGGTTTGAAATAGATGATTTCTCCATGATAGCAATTTGGTATCCTTTATTCATTAGAGATACTTATTTCATATCTTCCTAATTTCTTTTTCAAAAAACATAGTCTAGACCTCCAGACCATTATTCAATAAGTGCTAATTAACCAAACTTACATGGCAAAATTTGGTAAGTGGTTCGTTTTCTTGCCCTGCTCCCAAGAGATGAATTTATAAGCATCCAGCCTGTTCACCAGCTGTATTTCTTTCCTCTTCCTGCCTTCACCCTCTCAGCTACTCACATTTAGAGACAGATGCCGCCACCTGCAGCCCTAGTCACCCCTGCTACGTTCTTATGCTGATTTCTGACAAAAAGAATGCACTTTCAGTAGTTCAACCCAGGAGGGCTTGGCTACTGTTACCCATCTCCTATTTATACTAATTTTCCCAGCCTTGTCTCTAATTATAGGACTGAAAGTTCTGTGAATTGCCTTCATCCAAGTAAAGAATTAAGTATGTTTTCTCTGTCCTTCATTCTGTTATATTTCTAAACTAATTCAGTTGATAATTGCCTGTGTTCTCATCTATATCTGAACATTAAGTAAGTCTCTGTGTATTACAAATAACTATCAATACTGCAGATAAGACATTCCCTCCATCTCAGGTTATAGATACTATTGATTTAGTCATTACTTTCTGAATTTCTCATTGTCTAAGCTAGAAGATTTGCATTGCCTAGAGTTTGTGATAATTGTGTTGCTGAATTTTAAATAGAGTCCTCAGTCAACCCCCTATCACATCCAGAGCAGGGAGTAAAAAGAACATTGTTTCCATTTTCTAGTGATCAACTTCTGTTTCAGCACAAAGAAAATCATTAACCATCCTGTTTGTGGGTGACATTTGATCACTAATTCGCTAACAGAGTGGATGCAGAACGTGTTATCCATTCTACTTCTCTCTATTTTTAAAGACAGAAATTGCTCAAATGAAATCTCATTGAACCTATTGAAACCAACAGGGTTACAGAAAGGGGGTCAGAGCTATAAAGATTTGAGCTTGCTGTGTAGAGAGACTATACAAATTCTAGTGCAAATCAGGAATGAGAGGAAGCATTAACCCTGAAAACCAAGGTAAAGGGACAAAGTGCAGGGATCTTGTATGAACAAATCTGACATCCAGGAAGGTTTTTGTTTGTGTGTTTGTATAATTTTTGTGTATATTTTGTAAAAGGTGTTGTTCTGTTTCTTGCCCTCCTCATGCATGCCGTGGCAAGGACTTAGTTTACTTGTGGTACCAAATATAAAGAAAAGAAGTCACCCTCTTTCTACAGATAGCCCATAGTGAAGACTTCTAGTGAACAATATCTTACCCTTTGCCGGTAATATTACCATAGGCAGAAGATGGTACATATTGCAGAGACTGGCACCAAGTCTGTATTCTCCTACCATCCAGTTTACAAACCATGGCAAGTTATTTAGCCTCTCTGAGATTCTATTTGCTACAATAAAATGGATCTAAGATTCCTTTCAGCCCCAGAATTTATAAGGTAAACAACAAATACTTACTGCTTTCCTTAAAGTATTATTGATACTGCAGTCTATCAAAAGACACTTGTCCTGCAGAAACTACAAGGAACTTAATCTAATTAAAGCCTCTTTTCATGGAAGAGTTAAGGAATATACGAGAAGAACCAAAGCAGAGTATTTCTCTGAGAATCCTTTGAGAAGGGGAACGGGAGTAGAGTAAGCATATTTAGGGTTATTTATGTGATGTATACTCACCTATTGTTATGTATTCCAACAGAAGATAAAGAGAATTAAGTTTGACCATGGCCATTTATACCAGGGCTCTTTCCCCAAGTTGAAGGAAACTTCAATGACCAAGGAAATAAGATACAAAACAATAGGATAGACTTTAGGGCCAAGCAAATCTGGATTCTAATCCCAGCTCTATTACTCTCCCTGTGTCCTTGGGCACATCCTGCAAACTTTCTTTGTCTTGGTTTCTCTTTCCATAAAATGGGGAAAAAATAATAGCAAATAGCTTATAAGGTTTTGTGAAGATTAAATGAAATAACAGTTTGTAAGGCACATAACAAGGTCCCTGTTACATAATGAAAACTCAACAAATTAATTCTAATCACGATGACACTGGTGGTGGGGATGGTGATGGTGATGATGATAATGATAATCATTATTACTCCCTTCGAGACAAAATCTCATTGATGTTATTTACAGGGTGACCTGGCATGTTCAATGAGGTATGACTTGGGCTGCTCAATGTTCAGAGTACATACCAAAAGACATCTCACATTCTAGACTCCTTATTTGGAGACGTTACTAGATGCTTCTTAATCCTACTCTTGTCCCGCAGAATTCACTATATTCCTACAAGACCTTGACACAGTATATGAAAGTTGTGTGTGATCAACTAATCATAGTGGGGATAAGACTTCCGTTTTAGACAGCACAACTAAGTTGAGACCAAGGCATTTCAACACAGTTTGGCCATCTACTAATTCCTCCTCTGTGATCCTTGTGTTTAATTTGCAGCCTTTGTTCTATAAACCAGACTCTGTTATCTGTGTTTTTGCATTCAGCCATCTTTATATTGGGTTTTACTGTGGTCTTCTTTGTAAAAGTCATGGTACGACTTATAGCATCTTTCCCTTTCCCTTCAAAACTAACGTATATTATTTATCCCTCACACACAAACAGTGGCATGAGCTGTTGGAATTATATATAAGAACAAACAAAAAGACCTAAAAATGGGTTGAAAATAAGTAAAGGTATCTGAAATCCTGTTTTTAAGCATTATTGGTGACCTTTAAGCATTATATGGGCCTTCAGCTATAGCTGTGGATATTCCCGTTGTTGCAGATGTCTGATAAGGGCACATCCCTAGCATGTAGTTAACTCATGGCACAATCAAACATGTGCTTCTACTTCCTGGACCATAAGAAAAGAAAGAAATGCTCTCACAGAAATAAAACCAGGGCTTCCCTGGTGGCGCAGTGGTTGAGAATCCGCCTGCCGATGCAGGGGACACGGGTTCGTGCCCCAGTCCGGGAAGATCCCACATGCCGCAGAGCGGCTGGGCCCGTGAGCCATGGCCGCTGAGCCTGTGCGTCCGGAGCCTGGGCTCCGCAATGGGAGAGGCCACAACAGTGAGAGGCCCGCGTACCACAAAAAAAAAAAAAAAAAAAAAAAAAAAAAAAAAAAAAAAAAAAAAAAAAGAAAGAAATAAAACCAATGACTTACTGCTGCTATTATTTCTAACTCCCCAAAGCTATAATAGATGGTGTAATGGTACAGTTTATTGATATACTATGTCAAAGGAAATTGCTGGTGTGTGGAGAAGATGAGGGGTCATAAATGCATAATATGTGTAAATATTCTCCTATCAGCCAGACTTTTATAAATGAAGAAACACTGGTAAGAGAAGACAAAAAAATGGCACCCCATAAGTGAAGTTGGACATAGGTTAAAGAAAGCATAATTTGTAGTCATTTCTATGAATACCGAGATGGTTTCTGCATACAGGAATTAATCTATATCACCTTTTGAGAATGAGAAATCTAACTCCATGATTCCAAGAATTTTGGATTTCTTGAGAACAGACATTTTGTTTATTTGGTCACATGACAAAGGCCATCACCCTTACCATCTATTACCATTATTATTTCATGATAGACACAATTACTTAGAACAAACTTGGAAAAACATAATTTCAGAAAAGTTAAAGTTCTTTAAATTGAATAAATTTAACTATCTGAAAAACTCATAAGGTTGTCCTTATGATTTTAACTTTGCTACAAACTCATAAAAGGTTACGCCAGACTTACACTCCACTGCAGGGCAGCATTTGTGAGCCATGACACTGTCCTTTGATGCTTCAGGGACAGTGGGGACTTACATTCTGCTCATCACAGTCTCCTGGTGACATTAGTTTCCACACCTGATCCCCCAGGCTTTCATGGCACTGGTGGGTATTCAGCAGGTGTGTTCAGGATGAAGTGTCCTAAGCTCTCAACCAGCAGGAAGACACTTCCAGAATTTGAGCGCATGACATGATCTCATGTAGAGGCTGCCTCTGAGAGGTAAACAACTCCCATAGCCTCAAGTCAGGCCAATTACGGGACTACTTAGAACCTGATGAAGTAGAATCTCATCATTTGCTTTGGCCTCCATATTTCACAGTGCACTAAAAAATGGCTTTTTATTTAGCAATTTTGGGGGGACTCCTTTCCTTTATTTTACAGCCACCCATTGCCTGAAATAGTACAAGCTCATACCATCATTTCTCAAGCCATTAAATGTTAACTTCATTTGCTTCTATGAATTATGCTTTGCTCTTTTAGTTTTGTAATGAAAAATAAGTACAGGTTATGCAAGCAATAACCCCTGTGTACACAGCAGCTATCTTTCTAAATTGTTTATTATGCCACAGTCTGGTACTCCATTAAATATAGATAACAGACTGCTGAATAAATGAATATCAACGAAGCATCCCCATCCATCTGTATAAATCAATGCAAATAATGAATTGTGGCATCTCATGAAAATAGAAAACTAGGAAGAGTGGGTCAAGAAGTAATTACACATTTGTCTTATCTCATTCTTCTTGCCCTCAAAACAGCAGAATACATCATAGAGTTGAGGGGCCAGTGCAAAAATATTTCTGATTTGTCATTACAGGTAGAAACACTATTCTTGTTTTCTTCTCCCCACCCCCCACACAGACTTTTCTATGGGAGAGGCCACCTTGGACCTATTTTTCACTCATGTTTCTTTTTACTAAACTCTATGAAGTGAAACCTTCTGAAAGCTCAATTATAGCTTTTTGAAAAGAGAAAATGTTGTCATGTAATTATCCCCACCTTTCCCTTGGTGTTTGTTACCTCTCTCTACCTATCCTGAAACTGGAAACTTCTGAGCCAGAGGAAAGAGCAGTGTTGTGGCAAACTTGGACGTGAACTAATGTGTTATTGCCTCTCTTTATCTCTGACTTTAGACTCGTTGCTTCTAGGGGCTTATTGGCCCTTATTAATCACTCACATTTTAACTGATAACTATTTTAAAGGAATAAAAATAAGGGAGAATTTCCCTCCTGGAAGTCAATACCTTAAGTGACAGGATAACACTGAGAGTGTGTTTTGAGAAGATGAAGCACTATGTCAATTCTAATTTTCGATGCAAGGAATAAAGCAGATGGTTTTGTTTCCTCTCAGTAGTATGAATCTCCTCTCTTTTTTAAAAAAATTTTTATTGGAGTACAGATGATTTACAATGTTGTGTTAGTTTCAGGTTTACAGAAAAGTGAATCAGTTATAGATATACATATATCCACTCTTTTTAAAGATTCTTTTCCCATATAGGCCATTGCAGAATATTGAGTAGAGTTCCCTGTGCTATAGAGTAGGTCCTTGTTGATTATCTATTTTATATACGTTAGTGTGAATGTGTCAATTCCAGTCTCCCAATTTATCCCTTCTACGCTTCTTATCATGACTGTCTTCCATTGAATATCACACCTTCCTGCTCCTTCTAGGATCTCATTCCTTCAATTCCAGCTTTATCTCTTCATCTCCAGTTGCCCCTCCACCTCTGCTTTCAAACATGTTCATCTCCTCATCATTTAATGTAAAAAACGGTTCTCACCATTGTCACCATTTTCCTTCTTGTCCTGCCAAACTCCTTAAAGAAACTTAAAAAAAAAAAAAGTGTTTTGTTTCTATATATAACAGTTGTCATAATGAATAGCACAGAGAACTATATTCAATATCCTATGGTAAACCATAATGGAAAAGAATATAAGAAAAAAGAATGGGTATATATGTATAACTGAATCACTTTGCTGTGCAGCAGAAATTAACACAATCTTGTAAATCAACTCTACTTCAGTAAACAAACAAACAAAACACACAGAAAAAGTATTTTGTTTCCTCTCTGGCCACTCACTAATTTTTAACTCACTGCAATTTAGCTTCATCCTTCTTCCTTTTCTATTAAATTGCTCCCTCAAAGGTCACCTGTAGCTTCCTAAATGCCCCCACCCACTCGTCACCCTCTGGCTCATTTATCATCCTCCTTGGCTTTTCTACAGCCCTTGATGCTATTAACTTTCCTTTGGTTCTTGAAGCTTTCTCCTTCACTGACTCTCGCAGCACCATGCTGTCTTATCTGGATAGCCACCATTCCTATTCCTTTCATTCTCTGAACTGAGTTTCAATTCTTTTTCAAATCTCTGAAAAGTTGGTGTCACCCAAGCTTTTGTCTTTAAACTCCTCTCTTCCCTTTCTTTGAAGGTTAAACATGATGTTTGTAGCTTCTGGGAAAGAAGTTTTCTGCCTGTTCCTACCCTCCAGGGTTAGTAGATCACCTTCTCCCCTGTGGTCTCTTTTTTTTTTTTTTTTTTTTTGCTGTATGCGGGCCTCTCACTGCTGTGGCCTCACCCGTTGCGGAGCACAGGCTCCGGACGCGCAGGCCCAGCGGCCATGGCTCACGGGCTTAGTTGCTCCGCGGCATGTGGGATCCTCCCGGACCAGGGCACGAACCCGTGACCCCTGCATCGGCAGGCGGACTCTCAACCACTGCGCCACCAGGGAAGACCCCTGTGGTCTCTTGATACTCAAATTATCTTTCCCCCAAACGATGGTAGTAACTTCTTGCATCTTTTCAGCACTGGTGTCTGGTGCATGGCAGGCCTTCAATAAATTTATGTGGGGGGGAGGGATAAATTAGAAGGTTGGACTTAACATATATACACTACTATATGTAAAATAAATAATCATGAAGAATCTACTGTATGTCACAGGGAAATCTACTCAATACTCTGTAATAACTTATATGGGAAAAGAATCTGAAAAAGAATAGATATATGTGGTATATATATATATATATATATATATATATATATATATATATATATATATATATAACTGTATATAACTGAATCACTTTGCTGTACACCTGAAACTAACACAATATTGTAAATCAACTCTACTCCAACATAAAATAAAAAAAAAATTATGTGGAACAAATGAATGAGTAAAAGTCTATGTTGATCTCTTTTAGCCAATCAGAAAAATAAATTCCAGTGCTTCATAAATATTTTTCAGTATACCCCATATCTTTACACTAAGTATATCATATGTGTCCTGGGCATATCTGGGGTCACACACCTCCTGAAAGTTAGTGTCAGAAATGGCAAAGTGGTTAAGGCTCCAAGAGAGATTTAAAAGTATATATTTAAAAAGTAACAGGATTTCAAGAGAGATTTTTCTTGTCTCAGAACTGTAGCCAAGAACTAAATCTGAGGATAAAAAACACAGAGGATTCCACATTCTAAGTTTATTAAGATACACACATTTAGAGACAGCTCCTGTGGAACAGGAAAACAGAAGCACCAATGCATTCTTGTCTCAGAAAGTGCTTCTCTCCATCTCCAAACCAAAGAATAAAAGACCACAAGAATTACCCACCAAGTTTTTTGGATAGACATCTCTGGAGTAATAGAATTGCTTATCTGTGCTATCTGGGCAAAGCATATAGAATTGCTGAGAGATGCCAAGACTAGGAAGGAAAATAGAATGTAGTCCTTTGTTTTGCCAGCTGAGCTCTCCAGGAGTTGTGTGGGCACTGCAGAAGCTTGTTGAACATGTAGCCCAAAAAGGGTAGTTAGTTTCCAGCCTAAGAAGACCTGGGCAAAAAAGTTTCCACGATAGAACCCCACAGTGGTTGGAGGCTTAGAAAGTGGTGGAGGAGGTGAGTCCAGGACTAGACTGTGTGCCATCGAGAACGGTGGTGCAGTGGAATGGGTCTCAGCTACACCCTCCGATGAACTTTACCTGCTCCCTATGAGGTGGCCAATTTGGTTGCTTGCTATCTAATATTAGCCAGTGAACTAGTGTCAGCCAACAAGAAGAGAACTCGCACTCATTCAAGGAAGCAGACATGCACCATTTCCTGCTCTAATTCTCCCTGCCCCCATACACCTGAGGGCTTAACGCTTGACTAGTCTGAGACCAAGACATCACAGGATAATCCCTAAGATTGAGAGTCTGGCTTCCAGCTTCACAAATTTGGTCACTTCATTTTTAAATTTTTTGTTTTATTTTTTTCAGTGTCCCAGAGGAAACTAGACATAAGAAGCCTGATTCACACCAACCTCACTCACAAGAACTAACTCAACTCACAATAATGTGATACATGAAACAGGTGAGTTACCTACAACCCTACAGGTGAGTTACACAAGTGGTCAAATTGTTAAAAAGTTGTGTTTTTTTTGGTTTTTTTTGAGGGGGGGGGCTGTGCTGGGTCTTCATTGTGGTACGCGGGTTCTTCTTCGTTGAGGCATGCAGGCTTCTCTAGTTGTGGTGCGCGGGCTTGGTTGCCCTGTGGAATGTGGGATCTTAGTTCCCCAACCAGGGATAGAACCCAGGTCCCCTGTATTGGAAGGTGAATTGTTAAAACACTGGACCACCAGAGAAATCCCAGGAAGCTGTTTTAAAGGCATGGACTCTGAATAGAGCCGGCAGGCTAAGGATGAGAGGAATCTGATGACGTCAGTTGGTGAACTCCTGCCACATCCAGCTCTACAGTAATATCCAGCCTGATACCTGCTTTGTGGTCCAAACAAGCCATGTTCCTGAGTCAGGGCTTCCTCTTGACATGATAGCCCTGGATGAGAACTCTTGGTCTCTGTGACTATTCTTTACCAAGCTTCAAGGATGGAGAAACACTTTGGTTATGGAGACATGGAGTCATCATTCAGCCACAACAAGTTTCTAAGCAACTCCTGCCTGCAGAAACTACTCTTGATACTAAGATGTATAATTTGGTAGCGTGTCAACTCATATCATGGCGCAAGAGAAATGCTGAAAGTGTCCTATTTCTCCCAACTTGGTCAAAAGACAACTACGGGACTGTTGGAAGGGGAGCTTCCCATGGATGAGGGATTGATTGGAGGGAGACTGTACTTGAACACTCTCAGTTCTGAGTCACTTTCCTTCCCATCTCTAGTGCTCATAATGAAAGGTCCTGACTCAGTCACATCTCATCCACGAGAAAATTACTACCCTTCCATTTTTTTCTTCTCTAGCCACTATAGTCAGCAAGTATGTTTTAAAATGAAAATATATATCCCAACAGCTAAGAGAAGGATGCACCTATACAAGAATAAAGGAGGGAACAGTTTCAGAGAAAAAGAGGTGGTAGGAGGACTTGGCTTAAACACACACACACACATACCTATAAAAATATAAATATATATTTACTTTTTTTCTTCATTCTGTATTATTAATAATGATGATAATGGTAGTAGTGGTAATAATAATAATAGCAAAGTTTTATACAACAGTGTGCCAGGCACTGTTCTAAGGGCTTTACCTGAATTTATTCATGGGTGTGCCTTGGTTATTATTATTACTGTTATTGTCATTACTGTTGTTACTATTATTTGTTATTATTATTACTATTGTTGTCAGTATGTTATTATTATTACTGTTATTATAATTACTCTTACTGCTATTATTATTACTGTTAGGGTTATTATTATTCAACTGGCAGCACCAGGATTTTAAGGCAGGTAGATGTGGTCATAAGCCCGGGCTCAGGATTCCCTACACCTCCAGTGAGGCTCCTGCCCTGAAGCTCACTCGTTCCCTCTCCTCCTTCCCTAAATGTGCAGCCAGCTGTAGGCTTATGGTAAGTGTATGTCTCCTAAGCTTCTCAGTTCTGTAATCCCCTCTGAAATCCATTATGAATATAGACACAGCATCCCCACAGAGTCTCAGCTTGGGGCTGTAGTTTAAGAAATGCTCAGTTTATGGCTCACTTTCCCCCTAGATTCCCTAACAGAAGTAAATCATCCAAACAGTTAAGGGGAAAAAGGTGCAGATAAATGTGGCATATGGGCTAAAAAATTAAACATACAGGAAAACCCTTACCAGCTAGGGAATATCAGTGATTTTCTTATCATTTGCCATCATTCTTGTTCAACCCAGCAGGAAGGCAAAGCAGCATATTAATATTTGCAATAAGGCTCGGAATTTTAAAAAATAACTTTAGAGTCTTTATGTAATGGTTTCATTTCCACAGAGGGGTGATAGCAAAGTAATTCATGAGGAGGGGAGAATCCGTCTCCTTCAACATTGCCACTCCTTGTTAGAGGCCCTGGTACTTAGACTTACCTCTGTAATAATGCTTCTGTAGCAGCATTGCTATTGTTTGTATATGTGTCTGTCACTTTTACTCTGCTGTGATGTTTTCAAGTCAAATATTTGTTTTATGTATTGTTCGATCTTAAATACAAGCCCAATATCTGCCCAAAGATATTTGAAAAATGAATGTGTGAATAAATGAATATAATAATCTTTGACTCATGGGAGCTGTGCTTTGTACCAGCCAAATATTTCCTCCCTGATGGTTTTCAAAAATGCTACCTTCTATTGCTAACTCATTGCTGGTAAGGTTCTAGATGGGGCATTCAAATCTACTTGGTCTGTATTCACAATTTGCAAAGAAATTTCACATATGGTGTTTTCTTTCATTCCTATTTATAACAAGTCATGCTTGAGTTTATTACTTTGAAATACACTGATACATGCTAAAGTTTTGTAAATGAGCGTATCTCCCTGTTTTCTATGAAGTTTAGTGCAGTGTGGCATGTACAAAGGACCAGAATGACAAACAAAACAAATTGAAAGAAATTGCAGCCATCCTCTCACCAAACTTTCCACTTAGCTGAAGGTCACTTAGCCTCAGCAAGGGGATTTCCAGGGTCAGAAGAAAGTCACCGATAGCAACTGTTGATGGCAAACATGTGGACACGCAGTGGAAAGTCAGTAGATTCAAAGTGAGACCTAAATAGAACTGGGTCCATGCCTGGGCATGATGTGCAAGAATTCTTGTGTGTTTGGCCCACGCTAAGAGGTGAGTGAAACCATGGGCAGTGTGAGGTCAGATTGACCCAAGTGTGAGATGCGGCTCCACCATGATTTTCTAGTAATGTTTCCTTGGGCTAAATTCTTAGCATCTCTTTTTTTTTTTTTTTTTTTTTTTTTTTTTTTTTTTTGTAGCGGGGCAAAGAAACAATTAGCTATCTACTTTATAGGTTTATTTATTTTTTAAAAATTGTATTGCAGTATAGGTGATTTACAACGTTATGTTAGTTTCAGGTGTACAACAAAGTGAATCAGTTATTTTTATACATGTATATATCCATTCTTTTTCAGATTCCTTTCTCATATAGGTTGTTATAGAATATTGAGTAGAGTTCCCTGTGCTATACAGTAGGTCCTTGCCGATAATCTGTTTTATATACAGTAATGTGTATATGTTAATTCCAATCTCCTAATTTATCCCTCCTCCCATGTTTCCCCTTTGGAACCATAAATTTGAATTCTAGATCTGTGAGTCTGTTTCTGTTTTGTAAATAAGTTCATTTGTATCATTTTTTATTAGATTCCACATATAAGTGATATCATATATTTGTCTTTCTGACAGGGGATTACTTTCCAAAGTATACAAAGAGCTCATGCAACTCAATATTAAAAAAAACAAACAACCCAATCAAAAGATGGGCAGAAGACCTCATAGGTTTTTAGAAGGGATTGAATATGGCGACATACGTTGGTACCAAGTTCATGTCCCCAAAATGTCATTGAAAATTATTATTTATCATTATTTTTATAGCTCATTGTAGAGTTCACCATTACATTTCTCTAAATCCATTTCTTTCTTAATTACCAAAATCCTTATTGCTTATGTTGGTACTTTACTTCACATTTCTAAAATATTTTAGAATTGAGTGTCTGTGTCCAGATAGGTATGCTGAAAGGTAAGAGTATTTATTCTCAGTTGCTACTAAATCATGATCAATGGTAGAAGACCACTTTGGGTCTCTATAAAGTTGAAGGATAAAGGGGCCTACATATTATTAATTAGATAAGCACTTTATCCAAAATACAACTTTGAAATTAGCTGTGTATATATTCAGTCACTTACTGTTTCTCAGGAGTCATCAAAGAAAGGACAAGAGCGCAACTAAAACAGCATCAGTTTCCTCACTCATTTTGTTCTTGGTCTTACCCAGGTACAAACTAAGCATGTATTCCTCACCGAAGACTTTAGTCTTTTAAATCCCCGAGAGAATTTTTAGCAAATTTACTTCTTAGGGTAAAATGCTTCAACCTATTAGTTTCCTATTTTTCTGATTGAAGGTTATCTTTCAAAAATTCTACCTTCTATCTATTTAAGCTTTTAATCTGCTAAGCTCTTAGTGTAGGTGATTTTCCTTTTCCTTAAATCAAATGGGGACCTGATAACTCCTCCTTTGCATCCTATAGATCCCCAACACTTTCTGTTTCATCAGCGGAAGAGAAGCCATAGAGAGCAGGGTGCACCCTGAATTCTCATCTTGGCCTCTTTCCTCTCCCTCTTACTTATTTATCTTAGCTTCATCAGTCTTGTTTAAAAATAGTGGGCTTTCATTTAGGATCCTCATCTCTATGAAAACCCAGCAAGTGATTTAACGTTTGCAGAGGCTTTGGGAAATCTGATTCTCTGAACACGCTCAACTGGTTAGCTACTAAGTACAACAGCACGATTCCTTTCACATTTCTGACGTCCCCTTTGATTTTGAAAAGTATTTCCTGGAGAGAATATAGAAAATGAAAGCACTCTTGCTCTGCAGTTGGAGAATTCAAATATCAGAGGAATAACTTATTTCTCCTAAATGGGTCTGGACTAGAACCTTCTGGCTCAGTGTTGTGTAATCAAGGTATGTGAGAAGAGGCTCAGAACCTCAGGTGCTTACTGCCAGTCAAGATTACAATCCTGTGCCTAAACTCCAAACCTACCATGTGGCCTGGCTTCATGCTGGGAAGTGTGTCACTGTTGTCCCTGAGAAGGAAAAAAAAAAAAAAAAATTACCTCTTTTCAGCTTTGGAAGAGAAGCAAATAACCATAGCAGATTAGTAGATTCAAAAGGCTAGGGACTCCAAGGATGGCTGCTTATGTCAACTACAAATTGGCATTTTCCACTGGCACTTGCCATCTACCTCTACAAGGATTAAATCAAGTGCTTCTGCAGCTGTTGACTTTCAACACCCCCTGAAAGGAGTTCAGGTGGAGAGCAGAAATGAGGCACTCTGTGCTCTGGGAAAAACTGGCAGAACACGTCTTCAGATAGTTCGATCTTTTCAGGAGCCAATTTTATGAGCCCAATTCTTGTATCTCCTCATAACTAGAAAAACACAAAACTCCTTCATGGTGACGCCTGCTTCTCGTGACTAGCAGTAACCTGCACGAGACGAGCAGAAAACTTCTGTAAAAAATATGTGTTTGACTGCATGTACTCCCCCTTCACCAAAATCACATATATACTGACCTTCCCCCTTGCCTCTTTGCAGCAGTTTCTCAGAGCTATCTGGGATGCTGTCTCCCGGGCTGCAGTCCTCATTTTGCCCCAAATAAAACTTAACTCGCAACTCTCACGTTGTGCCAGTTTTTTAAGTCGACACTTATTAAGAAGGACCAGAGACTAGGATGTGCCATGGTGGCCAGTCCCTCAACTCCATGCTGAACAGAGAGAGATGAGAAAGAGGGTTTTGAGCTTCATTTGAAGTTACCTGTGCCAGGGATCTACACCTCACTGGATGCTGCTACTGAAAAACAGCCAGGACCTCCACATCCCAACTCTCCCAAGACTCCCAGGTTATTTCAAAGTCCCTAAGAATTAGTTTCATGTTTTCCTGAGCATGTCCCCTCAATTGTCATATGGCATCTGACACGTTTCTTTCCTTCCTGTTAAACAGTCACATTCGCTGGTTTATTGATGTCACCCATGAAGCTACTTCCTACTGAAGGGCACGGTTATAGACTGTACAGCTGCTACGATGTAGTCACTCAGCCAAGGGTCAGCACGCTTGCTGATGCCTCACATGCACACGCACACACACAACCACCTTCTTTTGGTCTGCCCTGGTCACAGTCACATTCCAAGAATGCTGCTGTGTGTTCGCCCCGCTTGCACACATTTTATACTTTGCATGAAAATTACTTTATTGTGCTGAACCCTCTTCTTCTCAGAATTATGGACAGGTCTATATTTAGGTAGGGAGGGGAGTGGATAAGACCAGTCTCTGTGACACTGCTCAGAAATCCTCCATATCCCCTTGGAGTACAAACCTTTGTCAGTGTAGGTCCAACTCATGGTTTTTCTTCCCTAGACACTTTCTTATTTACCCACTTCCCTCAGGTCACCAGCAAATTATTATAGGGCAATTAGGTTGTTCCCAGGGTTCCTAGTTCTACCACGATCTCTCGGAGTCAGGTGTGAAGCCTCATTTGAATTAAGCTGATCAGAGCCCCTTCCCTGGGAGCCTGGAATCCATACCAAGGGGGTCCTGTGTAAGCCTGAGTTCCTCCATCACATGGAGGAGACAGGACACATCATAGACATAAGATACCACCCTGTTCTGCCTTGGGGGAGCAGTGGAAAAGGCTGGTTTGCAGACAGCGAGGGGCGTGGAACATTCACAGATGGAAGTGTCGGAGATGGAGGGAGATCCTGGAGATTTGTGATCTCTGGTGCTTGTTTCATGAATTTGGCTGCATTCCTGCACCTGGGTTCCAGGAGACACCTACAACCCAGAGACAAATATCCCATAAGATTTGACAATGTCGTTAAGCTACGACCAAATCATTCAAATTCAGAAAAAGTAGGACTTGAAAAAAGTCTCACAAAATTAAAATTAAATGTCTTTATATTTAATAGATAAATAAATATTAAATATATTTATATTTGTCTATTATGTTTAACAGATAAATATAAATACAAATATATATATATATATACACCTACAGCTATATGCCAGTGAATATATTTTTAAGCCTTTGAAGCTAAATATAGGTAATGTAAATGTCTAAATATTCTGTCCTTTATGCTGAAACTATGTGGTTTTCTATTTGTCCTGTTTAAAATACCTTTTTTCTTTTTAATGTTTGAAAAATAAATTGGTGTAAATTGCCTTTTGTTCCCCATTTTTTTTCCTTTTAACTGTAGTAATGCAAGAAAATTTGAGTTCTAGGAACTTACTGATATACTCTCTCTGGCACTTGTGCTACTTCTTCAAATTTTCCACCTACTTTGTAACACACACACACACACACACACACACACACACACACACACACACACACACTTCTAGGGACTTACATCGTCTTCCAAAGCTACTTTCTCCTGAGAACGTCAACCAGTGAGTAGTCAAAGTCTTCTTAAGATGAACAGTGCACCAGCAATTCGACTCTTATTCTGTGGACTCCATTCTGCAGCAGTGCTGTGAAACTAACATTGACACTCAATCCTTGTATCAGACAAGCAATAACTTTCAACCCTCTGCCTTGACCCATCAGTGCTGGGTAGAGTTACTTTCAGGCCTGCTCTTGTGCCCAAGTCATACTCCGGGTCAGCAATTCATTCTCACCAGGACACCCATGCCATGAACACTGGGTCTGACTTACCTGAGCTATGGTCTGCTGTGCATACTTTACAACAAGTCAGTCACATATGTTAGACCATCAACAGCAAACTCTGGGCCCCAAATAACCTCAACCTTTTGAACTCACCCTGTTTTGTGTCAATCTTTGGTCTACCTCCATCCCCTGCCCTTTTGTGGCCTGAATTAGACCCTTTCACATATACCTCACTCCTCATGAATACATGCCTCCAGGCTCTCAGGGTCCCAGATCACTCCCTTCTGGCTCTTACCCTTGGTAACTGAATTTCTTTTTCCTTGGATGCCACCCTCAATTGAGACGACTACACTAAGGCTTTCAAGATTTCTCACAATCTGCTCACTTCAGGGACCATGGCGCCACTTTGAAACCTTAATGATATCCTAAACTTACACAGATGAATTCAGTTAAATGATTCTACCATCATGGTTACCAACAGGTAGAGAGATGGTTGATTCCAATGATGGGTCATCCTAGGCTTAGATATCTTTCAATTTTGAGAAACCAACTCATTGATAGTTTTAGAGTACAAGTTTACATATTTTAGCTTGCAATTCATGAGAGTTCAACTCAAGATTGCTACTTCAAATAAAAGAACTAGAAATAGAAGTAACAATTAAGACAGTGAGGAAAAGGATGAGCACGTACCCTGGAGTGAGGCAACTCCTTGTTCTGATGCGTAACTGAAGAAACAGAAGTCTGCCCAGCACTGAGAATAAATTAGTCTAGCTGAGCTTACTGAGATAAAGCATGTCAGTCTCAAATGTGACACATGCATTAAGATTTTTCATTTTAACTTTGACTACAGAGTGATATTTTACTTTAAAACTTAAAGAATTTTCAAGATGTCCTTCCACAGGTCAATGAAACAGCCAGTGAAAGCAAAACAATGTCTGAGCTGTAGAAGCTCGAGGAAATAAAGAAAGCAGCAGACTGTGTATGTGTTGACCCTGTCCTCTCTCCTCATACAATGCCCCACCCCTCCCTCAGCTCAGGTAACCTTCCTGCTCACCCAGTGATGCTTTTGTCTCCTTGCCCAGTGATGCTCTTGTCAGCTCAGCTGCAATTTTGTGCCCACCTTGTCTCCTTCACAGTGACCCTTTGTAGTTTTTGTTTTACCTCACTTCGTCATCTTCACACCATTTCTATGTACTCCCAGAAGTGTCTCAGTCCACTTCAACTCTTTCCTTGCATTAGACCATATGCAGGCTCCTGCCCAAGGTGGAGGTCTCCTGTCCGGCGTTTTCCACATTTTGACTCTTAGGACCAACTCTGTCACTCCAGGTCTGGCAATTTTGTGAAAGATGTGTAAGTCCCCACTCCCTTTGCATGTTGTAGGTTTCCCATTGTGAACAAGTGCCTACCGCTTTGGTTTTCAAACCGTGCTTCATGGAGTCTTTAGGGTCGGTAGATGTGCCTCAGGATAAGGGGAGGGCGCCCTCTGCAGGACCAGCCTCAGGCCCGCACACCTACATCTACCAGAGCAATTCTGCTTTAAAAACAAATTTTTTTTTAATAGGTTAGATCTTCCAGTAATGTTTTGATTGAAATTTAGGTAATACTATTAAAAATATAATATCCTTGCTCTAGGAGAAAAAAAGTGGGCCCTTTATAATATTAAGATCAAGATGCTAGAGAAAAGTATAAGACCTTGTTAGATACTACAGAATAAAGTACCACGTGTGTACATAGTTAGAGGGCTTTGGTGTTTCTTTTTCACGAACATAGTTAGACTTATAAGGCCTTTGGAAATTAGGAGAAGTGAGTGATATTTTTAGATTTTTAGAAACTCAACGTTGTTTCTAAAAGTAGTAGTGAAGTACATAATAGCCTTCAGTCTAAGTATTCAACATTTTGGTAAATGTCATAGATCTCATCTGGATGGGAGGGAATAACACAAAATAAGCAATGTCTTTTGCTTGGCATTAAAGTAAATGAAAATGAAATCTAGGGTTAAATGCAATCAACAGGATTCGCACAAAAATCAGGTTGCATTTTGTCTGAAAAGGTGGTTACTTTTAATCACCAAAAACATATTTATAATAGATCTAGACCAGATATCTCGGGATTTGAGTAATTATTTAGCTTTTAGTGTTTTTACACTTTTATTTACTCCCAGCTCATTCTTTAATAATCATAAACCTCTTTCTTCTCACTTATACAGTTTTATGATTGAATCTTTACAAACACATATACATGTGTTATCAAGAAAAATTGTTTGTGCCCAATCTCCACAATATTTCTATACATCTCTGCTTTTGAATGGCTACACATCTCTACTTTTGTGTTTTTTGTTTATTTAAATCTGGATACCCTAATTGCAAATATGTTTTTAAATTCTTTGAATGCACATAATGTATAAAAATACATTTACACAGATGTTAGAGTGTATCTATATATTTCCCGGGGTAGGGAAAATTGTTCAAGGGAATTGGGCCACAGGCCCTGAGGCCGAGTGGGCAGTCTGGGGAAAGACCTGGCTTTGTTATTAACTAGGAGACTTGAAATCCAACAATGGAAAGATTTCCAGTCTTAATTTAAAAAAAAAAAAAAAAGTTGGGCACAGAGGGAACAAAAATCGGTTCCCTCAATTCAGAATGTCTCATCTGCTGTGCCTCAAGTTTCAGAAGGGCAGAGATGTTAATTCCATTAGGGTTCTGGATGTTGGGTTGACTGAAATCCCCGGCAAGTCTCCTCTTCCATGAATAGTCTCCGCTTATCCTTGGGACCGTACATATAAAGTTTCTGTATATGCCAGGGCATGAAAAAGTTTGGAAGTGGGGGACTGGGAAGCTGCTCTAAACCTCCTAAGGCAATTCTTACCTCACTTCTTTCATTCAATTCAATCAATCATTCTTTATTAAACATATGCCAAGCATTTTGCTGACAGACTGAGTAAGGTCTAATCTCACCTCTGCAGTAGAGCTTTGCCGATTGACAGAGGCAAGCACAGCAGACATTACCTTGAAATCTGGGAGTGTTCTTCAGAGATAATTATAAAGAGAACTGCAGTTAATCTTCTGGAGAGTTTGAACATTTTTGCAAAAGAGCTAGTGTTCCAACCTTGATTTGTGGGGTACGGGAGGAGTTTGCTAGGCAGAATCTCTGGGCAGGGATCTGGGTCAGCCACAGAGCAAAGGGGACAAACTGGAGCAGGCGTGTATGGATTCTGGTGTGTGTGATGGGGAGGGATAATGAGAAGATAAATTTGAGGTCTGGTTGCAGAGTAACTTGTATAGCCAAGTAAAATACCTGGATTTTACCTTGTTCCTAACAGAGGGCCACTAGTGAATTTCAAAAGTGGAACTGCTGATATGGTTGAACTTTCTTGAAAGATAAAATATGCTATACAGTGCTTGGACTGAGTACGGAGATACTGGTTGCAAAATTGTTTATTTAACCCAACTTTTACTTTCCTCTTTTGTGCCAGGCCTAGTTCAAGCAGTGAACACAAGAGACACAATTCCTGCCTTCAGAGAACCTAGCCTCTGGCGAGAAGGCAGACTCACACAAGATAAGTAAGTGCACTGTAGCACTGTAGCATACTAGATGGATGGTGGTAAGTGCTCAGGAATTAAAGAAAACATGGGAGGCCGATGGGAGGTGTTTAAGGAGGTTGTGATTTTAGCTTTGGTTGCCAGGTAAGGCCTTCCTGAGAAGGTGACATTTACAAAAGACCTGGAGAAGGTGAGACAGTGAACCATGTGGGCCTCTATGGGAGGAGCATGCAGGATGAGAAACAGCGGATGCACACATCTTGAGGCAGGAGCATGCCCTGTAGACTTCAGGTCCCACAGGAAACCATAGGTGTGGCCGCTCAGAATGTGTGACACAGGGCTTTGTAGGTAACTGAAAGGACTTTGACCGTTACTCTAGGGAACAAGGAGCTACTGAGGCATCAGATAGAGCATTCTTTTTTTTTTTTTTAATGAATTACGGTTGATTTACAATGTTATGTTAGTTTCTGGTGTATAGCAAAGTGATTCATATATATATATATATATACTCTTTTCCATTGTAATTTATCACAGGATATATTGAATATGGTTTCCTGTGTTATACAGTAGGTTCTTGTTGATCCGTTCTATATGTAATAGTTTGCATCTGCTAATCCCAAACTCCCATTCCATCCTTTTTCCCTCATTCCCCCCTCCCTTGGCAATCACAAGTCTGTCCTCTATGTCTGTGAGTCTGTTTCTGTTTCATAGGTAAGTTCATTTGTGTCATATTTTAGATTCCACATATGATATCATATGGTATTTGTCTTTCTCCTGACTTACTTCACTTAGTACAAAAATCTCGAGGTCCATCCATGTTACTGCAAATGGCATTATTTCATTCTTTCTATGGCTGAGTAATATTCCATTGTATGTACATACCATATCTTCTTTATCCATTCATCTGTCAATAAATATTTAGGTTGTTCCCATGTCTTGGCTACTGTAAATAGTGCTGCTGTGAATATCAGGGGCATGTATTTTTTGAATTATGGTTTTGTCTGGGTATATGCCCAGGAGTGGGATTGCTGGATTATATGGCAACTCTATTTTTAGCTTTTTGAAGAACCTCCATACTGTTCTCCATAGTGGCTGCACAAAGTTACATTCTCACCAACAGTGTAGGAGGGACGTACAACATTTTAAAGACAAATCTGAATGAGAGGAAAGGACTCTGAATTAAGACATTGGAAAGAGGTCACTGGGAAAGGAAGAGATGTGTGAGGAATTTCTGAAGAAGGGCTGAGCTTTCCAGACACATGAGAAAGTGAACGTAAGAAATGCAGGAGGTTGACTAAAGCTGAGTGCCCACTGCTAGGAGGAAATGACAGATAATACCTGGTCTGGCTCTAGGCTGTAACTATGTGAAATGTCCCTATCACTGTAGCTCATGAGGCCAGTCAGATGCCTATGGTTAAATGACATACAGGATGAAACTCTGACTGAAGTTTACTAAATACCCTCTGTACACCATAATATGAAGCCCAATTATGCATGAAGGCCAACAGCGATTTTAGTTTATTTATTTTAAATTTTTTATTGAAGTATAATTGGTTTACATGTTGTGTTAGTTTCAGGTGTACAGCACAGTGATTCAATTATATATATATTCTTTTTCAGATTCTTTTCCCTTATAGTTTATTACAAAATATTGAGTATAATTCCTTGTGCTATACAGTAGGTCCCTGGGCCAACTGCAATTTTAAAGCAACACATTGCATTTAAGCAATTACTGAGACAACTGAAACAAATTCGGTTATCTTTATTAAAGAATTTACACATTTCTTTGAAAGTCATGGCCCAACTCTGTCTGCTTCCTTTTGGATTTGATTATTAGAGAACAATAAAAATAAAGTCATAAAATAACTCTCTTTAAAAAATATTCCTATAAGTAACTTTTTCTATTCAGGTTTTTTAGTGAATTCTGTGGCCTTCCATCCAGATAATAATTACAGTTGAATCTGTCTTACACAGGTGAGCAGATGGCCACTTAAGAGGTTGGATTCAGTGAAAATACATACTGCTCACATATGTATCAAATATGTGTTGTGTATGTTGCTTTTCTCTTAGTTACACACTGTATTGGTTCCCTACTGCTGCTGTAACAAGTAAGCACAACATGGTGGCTTAAAATAATTTATCCTCTTACAGCTCTGAGGTTGGATGTCCAAAATCAGTGTCACTGGGCTAAAGGCAAAGCATCAGCAGGCCTCGTCCCTTCTGGAGGTTCTAGGTCAGATCTGTCTCCTTGCTTTTTCTAGTTTCTGTAGTCTGACTGCATTCCTTGGCTCATGATCCCTTCCTCACATCACTGCAATCTCATACATATCCTTTCCTCTTCTAGAGTAAAAACTCCCTCTGCTTCACTCTGATAAGAACACTGGTGACGACCCTTGGGCTACACCTAGATCATCTAGACTAAGCTTCGTTTTGCCAAATCCTTAAAATAATCGATCACATTCCTAACATTCCTTTCCCATATAGAGTCACATTCACAGGTTCTTGGGATGAGGATGTGGGGAACCACACATACTATTTACTATAGATCACTTTACAGGTTAGAAAGGCAGCTTATCATAGTAGAGAAGTGTGTAATTTAGGATCAGAAGTAACTCATTTCTAATTCCAACTCTACTATTTAATAACCACTTGATCTTGGGAAGTTCTGATTTCCTTCAGCCTCAGACTTCCACTCTGTAAAATGGAGACAATGCCTTGCAGAGTTGTTGAATACAGGGAAAGATAATTACAGAAGCATCTATTAATTAAGTACCTAATATGCCACTGTATTGGTCTCTGGTGTTGCAGTAGTAAATAATAGAGACCTGTCCACATCCTTAAGGAAGGCATGGCCGAGGAAGGAGGTAGACACTGAAGGAAGCTAAAACATGGACCAGTGATGGGTGCTGGGACAGGGGACAGATGCAATCATGTTAAGGTAGATTGTGTGACATCCATAAAAAAAAAACCAGTCTTAGAGAACTGGGGATGGCTTCAGAGAGAGGTGACCTCCAAACTCTCAGACCTGGAACATGAGAAGCAGTTAGCAAGTTGAAAAAGGATAGTAAAAATCTTCTAAGCAGAAAGGTTCAGGACACTTTTTTTTTTTTTTTTTTTTTTTTTGCGGTATGCGGGCCTCTCACTGTTGTGGCCTCTCCCGTTGCGGAGCGCAGGCTCCGGACGCGCAGGCTCAGCGGCCACGGCTCACGGGCCCAGCCGCTCCGCGGCACGTGGGATCATCCCAGACCGGGGCACGAACCCGCGTCCCCTGCATCGGCAGGCGGACTCTCAACCACTGTGCCACCAGGGAAGCCCAGGACACTTTTTTTAAAAAAGAAAAAAAAATCCTTGAGAAAGTAAAATTATAATTTCCCTATGGTTATATCATGCAGTTAAATGACATCAAAGAGAAGTCTCAAAAGTCAGAGGATCAAGACCAAAACGGGCCAGATAAGCCACTTTTGAGGTTTATCCTCAGCACCATGGAAAGGACTAACATTGCAAAGCCTATGGAATGACACCGCCAGACCTGTGACATAGAAACATCCTTGAATGCACCCATGGATTGAGGGAGCCAAGCCTGCAGCTGGAAGGCCATGGCAGAGTGTGCCCCGGGAGACACAGTGCCTTCAATATGGGAACTGGTGATTCTGGAAGAGTAGTAAGATTCTGCTGATGTCAAGGAAGTAGAATGGACAGGACTTGAGGGATACAAGGAACCAGGGATAAAGAATAATTAAGATGAGGTCAGGTTTCTCTCTTGGACCAATGTTGGCAACAGACTGTCACATAGGAGACAAAGAACACAGACAGATTGGAGTGTGTGTGTGGAAAGGAAGAAGTGATGGGGAAACATCCGTTCTGGATGTTTGAGATGGAGATGTTATTTAAAGCAACTGGACATGAGCAGAGAGCCTATAAAATACAATGTTATCAGTTTTGGTAGAAAGGTTGTGGATTGCATTGTCAAGCATGTATGTGTAGACTGGGGCAGGGGAAGTGATGTACCAGGTAACTATTCACCAGAAGGAGTGATGTGTGGACTATGGCATGGGGGAGGCCAGGACAGAGAAAAGACAGATGTGGCATTTCAGTGTGAAAGCATCCCATGTGAACGTAACTGCAGACATCAGAGAGTCTGATGTCTTTTACATAGTTTGCAACCTAAACAGTCTTTGAGAAACACTGAAAAAATAAAACTCTTCTGTGTGAGGTTCCTGGGTACCAGAGATGTGAAAAAAAGACAAGTTGAAGTGGTTACTCCCGATATAAAATACAGCATAGTCACACAACCTCAAGTAAGATGTTATCCTTTTGTCTCTCTAGGCTTCTTTATTTTATTTAAACACATACAACTTGAGACACTAGTTGTGAATGGACTTGGACTCCTCGGCACTTCTTGCCCCTTTCCCTTCCAACAAGAGGCCGTGCCCTGGTTAGGCTGATACGGCTGCAGGTCGTGGGGAGGCTGAGCAGAGAGGGTCACTGGAGACCTTGTCTGTGCGGCACCGAATCAAGAGCATCCGGGGTGAACCTGAGCAACTTAGATTGCAATGGGATGATGGATTGCCCTGCACTTGACTGTTATGACAGCTGTAAAATTCAGATCAGCTCCTAAATGGTCAATTACCGGAGGGGCACATAAACAGAGGCAGGCAGGGAGCTGAGAATTCAATTTCCTTGAGCTCTGCTGCCTGCTTTTCATTAGGCCTACTCTAATTTATTTGGGGCCCTGGGCTTGAGCACTTAGTTCTTGCTGATTTTCATGCCTAAAGAACATTTTCCTAGTTCCCATCTCACCTTCCTTCGTCAGTTCCTAATGGCTCTGCTCTGACTGTGCACAGCCTGGGTTGCTGAGGTGAGCCTGCGGGCTGCTGAGTGTATTCAGTTTGGTTAATTCCCATAAATGTATTTTAAGTAATTATCCAAGAAAGAAACGTCAGCACCTCCACGGGAAATGACCACCAGCACATGAAAATCATCAGCTCACTGTTAGCAAAGCCTTGGCTACTGTCTTACAAAATCAGTTAAGTAAAAAAATCACCACAGAAAATTACCTCTTCTCTTTGCTGGTGAAAAAGCAAGGACTGTTGCTTTCACCACCCTCTGGGCTTTTTTGCTACAAAGAGCATGTCAAGAGTGTCTAATCCATATTATTATATCAGAAGAGATTACTATGAAGCAACTGAGCTGACCAGGGTTTCCAGAAAGAATGCTCAGTTATAGCCCAGAATGGAACAAATGGGTTAGAGCTACCACTGATCCCACGCATAACTAACTGGCTATGTCAAGGCCAGATGTATTTGTAACAGTAAGAGTAACATGAGAGCTAAAATGTTACTGCCTAATTCTTATGAACTATTCTTAAATAAACCCTATTAATTTTTTAAAAAACTTCTATACAATTTTTAAATGTTATTTTTCATTTACAATTACTACAAAATATTGGCTATATTCCCCATGTTGCACAATACATCCTTGAGCTTATCTTACATCCTATAGTTTGTACCTTGCTCTCCCCTCCCCCTCCCCACCTTTCCCCATTGGTAACCACTAGTTTGTTCTCTATATCTGTGTCTGCTTCTTTTTTGTATATTCACTAGTTTGTTGCATTTTTTAAAGTCCACATATAAGTGATATAATTTATTATTTGTCTTTCTCTGTCTGACTTATTCCATCTAGCATAATAACCTCCAAGTCCATCCATGTTGCTGCAAATGGCAAAATTTCATTCTTTTCTATGGCTGAGTAGTATTCCATTATGTATATGTAAACACGTCTTCTTTATCCATTCTTCTGTCAATGGACATTTAGTTTGCTTCCATGACCTGGCTATTGTAAATAGTGCTGCTGTGAACATTGGGGTGCCATGTATCTTTTCGAATTACTGTTTTTTTTTTTTTTTTTTTTGGGGGGATATATACCCAGCAGTATTTTCAAACTGAAGTTTAGAAAGATAAAATAAAAACAAATTATCCAAGGTCATCTGTCAGAGCCAGCTTTTGGAAACAGGTCTTCTAAGTGCAGTGTCAGCACACTCAAGCTGGTTCTTGACCTTTGAGTAGAAAGAAGAATTAAGCAGAGCCTACCTTGGCTCCTGCAATTTTTCCATTGTTCATTCTTGTCCCTCCTACTATTAAGCCATGATATGGCCTGTATTCTTGGGATTGTGAGCATAGAGGGGAAGAAGTTAATTTTGCAATCAGCCATACTTGATTTCACATCTAGCTCTTGACACTTACCCTGTCCTTGGTTTCTCCACCAATAAAATGGATAAGATCACCTGTTAAAAAACGTTCATAAGGGGTGTAGCATATTGTTGACCCCTGCTCCTCAAGCAAAGGGGAGTAGTTATGTCTGCAACTGCGTTCTGTGTTGTCTGCAGATGTAAAAATTGTGGAACCTGGGTGATGCTACCATGAGTTGTTATTATATTATTCTTTCTGTGTTTAAGTGTGCTTAAATATTTTTCATAAAAACAAAACAAAACATAACGAAAATCTCAAAACACACACATCACCTGCAGTCCAATGGGTGAAGGAATTTGCCACAATTAGTCTAGTGTAGTTCATACTCGTAGTGATGTCCAAAGTATTTTCAAACAGATAATGGGATAATGTAAAGAGGGAAACAATTTGGTGAAATAAGAGTTTTACAATTAAATGTTTCAGAAATAAAATGATTTAATTTCTAATAGAAATATTCAAAGATAGAATGGTCTGTCTGAAGGATAAAACAATGAGCTTCTTGTCATCACCTCAATGGATTTTACACTGTTAACTGATGTTGAATAATTTGGTAAAAACATAATGTATTTTGAAGGGGAGGAGGGGAAGTGTGTATGTTTTAAGGATTTTTTTCTTTTTATGAAAAATTATGAAGCTGGCTTACACATAGAAAGACTAATACAATAAATGTCCTGCTATACAGCAGAAACTAACACAACATTTTAAATCAACTATAGTCTAATAAAAATTTAAAAATCACTCAGGTGGGACTTCCCTGGTGGTCCAGTGGTAAAGAATACTCCTTACAATGCAGGGGATGTGGGTTCAATCCCTGGTCAGGGAGTTAAGATCCCACATGCCATGGGGCATCTAAGCCCGTGTGCCACAGCCGCTGAGCTTGCGCGCCTCAACTAGAGAGCCTGTGTGCCTCAAACTGAGAGTCCATGTGCTCTGGAACCCATGAACCAAAACTACAAAGCCTGTGCACCTTGGATCCTGTGCGCCACAACTAAAGAAGAGAAAACACCCATGCCTCAACTAGAGAGAAGACCACATGCTGCAACGAAGAGCCCACACGCTGCAACGAAAGATCGATCCTGCATGCCTCAACGAAGATCCCACCTCAACGAAGATCCCGCATGCTGCCACTAAGACCAGATGCAGTCAAAGATAAATACAATAAATAAATAATAAATAAATCTTAAAAAGAAATCACCCAGGTTCCACAATTTTTAACATTTTTATCAAAGAACTGTCCCTAGAGTCAAATATCTTCTTGGTGTCACTTTTCTGAATTCAATCCTATTGGTCTGTGTCTGTGAAAAAGTTTGGTAACTAATCCAAGCATGCCCTGATGGGATAGGAAACTTCCTCCCTTCCAGATATTCTACACATATCAATGAGCACAAAATAAAATAACTCTTTCCTTAAAGATATCTCACTTTTAAATTATACTGTGATTTACTCTAAAAAAACCTGTTCAAATACCTAGATACATTTTTTTTCCCTAAATGTATTACTGCTGCTAAACCATTCATTTCTACTCCATCACTTTTTTTCTGATGGATGATAGAGTTAGATGCATGCCTTCAGATTTAGGACATGATGCCTAAACCAAAAGCCTGGTTTTATACATAAGGAATCTTGCTTCCAGTGAGATAAAGCAAATTCCTTGACATGAACCAGTGGCAAAAGGAGGCTAGAATGTGGAAATTCTGATTCCCAATCCAGCAGGCTTGTCCATTAATTCAAACTGAGTTAGTAGGTTTAAATATATATATATATATATGTATATGTATATACATATATATATGTATATATATATATATATATATATATATATATATATAATTACAAACCACACAGAAAAATTGAACCAAGTGGCAGAAGGTAAGAAATGTTCATGTTATGTATGTGCACAGAAATCTACGTGACTGTGATAGATTAAAGAGGGCTGCAAATTCTTCATTGTTATTTCTATTGAAAGAGAGATTATAGTCACCTCCCATTTGAATATAGGCTGAAATGATTGATGAATTTTTTGTCTTCCTAATTTTTTTCTGGACTGTTCTATGAATTTTAACACATGTATAGATTTGTGTAAGCACCACCATAATCAGGAAACAGACTGTTCCATCAGTCAATTCTGACACGATCTATGTGGAGATAACATCAGATTCCACAGGTTAAGGGCTCAGTCCCACAAGACAACTCTCCACTTCAGATGTCTTTGACAAGTCCAAGTTGTTACCTGTGTTTCTCACCAACTGCCTATAAATCAGAGTTTCCCATGACCCTCTCTGTAGTTTTGATTAATTTGCTAGAGTGTGTCCCAGAATGCAGGAAATCCATTTAATCACGAGTTTATTACAAAGATTATTAAAGGATAACGAATTGACAGCCAGATGAAGAAACGCATAGGGTGAGCTCTTGAAGATAGGACCTTTTGTGCCCATGGAGTTTGAAGACCAGCATGGTAGGATGTGGAAGTCTTCTGGTTCACTAACCCAGAAGCATTCTGCATCTTGTCCTTTTGGGGTTTTATGGAGGCCTCATTATACAGGCATGATTGATTAAATCATTGGCCATTGGTGATTGATTCAACCTCCAGCCCCTTTCTTCAACACAAAATCAGGGGTGGAGATTGAAAGTTCCAACACTCTATTCTTCGTTGTTCTTGTGGCAACCAACTCCCATCCTTAGGTGCTTTCCAAAAGTAATCTCATTAATATAAACTTAGTTGTAATGGAAAGGGACTGGAAAGTTAGTTATGAATCACCAGACACTCATTTCACCTTAATGGCTCTGAAACATGTTTTTCAGAACAGGAAGACTAGAGTCCAAATATTATAACAAAAGATACTCCTATTTCTCTTATCACTAAGGAAATTCCAAGAGTTTTGGGAGCTGTGAGACAGGAACCATGGACAAAGACCATATATACATGGCAAACATATTTGGGTCATCTGAATGACCAAATATATATTTTTTGATAAATCACACTATTGCAACTTTCCTAAATCATGACATTCAGTGATATGTTCTACGTTACTACAGTTCCTTTCAGGAAGATCATATAAATGGAATCATAGTGTGTAACCTTCTGAGACAGGTTTATTTCACTCAGTACAATGCCTTTGAGATTGATCCAAGTTGTTGTACATGGAAACAGTTTATTCCTTTGCCAACTGAGTAGTATTACAGTGTATGGTGGTAGCACATTTTGTTTATCCACCTAGCAATCAAAAGATACTTGGTTTGCTTGTAGTTTATGGTGATTTGAACAAAATTTCTACAAATTATGTATGTAGGTTTTTGTGTCTACATTTCTCTAGGTTAAGGTTTGAGAAACTAGAGCATTCAGGCAAAATCCAACCCACTGCCTGTTTGTTCATTTAGTTTAATAAAATTTCGTTGGAATACAGTGATACCATTTAAGTGTTGTCTATGGCTTCTTTCACACTATAAAGACAGAGTTGAGTAGTTGCCACAGAACACTGTATGGCCCTTAAGCCCTAAAATTTTTACTATCTGGTTCTGAACAGAATAAGTTTGCAAATTCCTGATCTAGGATAAATATCCAGTGTGATATTTCTGTGTCATATGGTAATTGTATATTTATTTTTAAAGAAAATATCACATTAAAGTCTTGCTGAGATACCTCTACATGTACTTAATAAAATGGTTAAAAATTTTTAAAATACTGTCAATACCAAATGCTTATGAGGATGCAAAGTTAATGCAATTCTCATGCATTGCTAATGAGAATTCAAAACGGTATGACCACATCAAAAAATATATATAACTGAATTTCTTTTCTATAAGATGTTGAGAAAGAAATCAAAGACATAAAAAAAAGAGAGACATATGTTCATTAATTGGAAGACTCAATATAATAAAGTTATCAATTCTCCCCAAATTGAACTGTAGAATTTAATAGAATTTATGTCAAAAACCTAGCAGGATATTTTTGTGTGTGTATTTATAGACAGGTTAATTTTTAAATTTACATGGAAAGTAAAGGGAACTAGATAACTAAAGCAATTTTGAGAGAGAAGAATAACGTCTTGAGAAATCTTACTGTTCAGTTTTACAATTTACTATAAAGCTAAGGTAATCAAGACATTACAGTATGATTGAAGGAATAGACATTTAGATCAATGGAAGGAAATAAAAAGTCAAAAAAAGGGACCAAAAAAATATGACCAATTGATTTGTGACAGATGCAAAGGAATTCAATGGAGAAATGATAATATTTTCAACAAATGGTTTTGGAATAAATGAACATCTGTTTTTGTTTTTTGGAAACAAAGTATTTTATTTCTGGAGCAAGTATAGATGATACTGTATTTTAAATTTTTGGTTTCTGATTGTTTCTAACCTATCAAAATATTATCTTCTTTTTTTTTTAACATCTTTATTTAAGTATAACTGTTTTACAATAGTGTGTTACTTTCTCCTTTACAACAAAGTGAATCAGTTATACATATACATATGTTCCCATAACTCTTCCCTCTTTTGTCACCCTCCCTCCCACCCTCCCTATCCCACCCCTCTAGGTGGTCACAAAGCACAGAGGTGAACTCCCTGTGCTATGCAGCTGCTTCCCACTAGCTATCTAATTTACATTTGGTAGTGTGTATATCTCCCTGCCACTCTCTCACATCGTCACAGCTTACCCTTCCCCCTCCCCATATCCTCAAGTCCATGCTCTAGTAGGTCTGTGTTTTATTCCCATCCTACCACTAATCTCTTCATGACACTTTTTTTTTTTAGATTCCATATATATGTGTTAGCATATGGTATTTGTTTTTATCCTTCTGACTTACTTCACTCTGTATGACAGACTCCAGGTCTATCCACCTCATTACAAATAACTCAGTTTCATTTCTTTTTATGGCTAAGTAATATTCCATTGTATATATGTGCCACATCTTCCTTATCCATTCATCTGTTGATGGACACTTAGGTTGCTTCCATGTCCTGGCTATCGTAAATAGAGCTGCAATAAACATTTTGGTACATGACTCTTTTTGAATTATGGTTTTCTCAGGGTATATGCCCAGTAGTGGGATTGCTGGGTCATATGGTAGTTCTATTTGTAGTTTTTTAAGGAACCTCCATACTGTTCTCCATAGTGGCTGTATCATTTTACATTCCCACCAACAGTGCAAGAGTGTTCCCTTTTCTCCACACCCTCTCCAGCATTTATTGTTTCTAGAGTTTTGGATGATGGCCAATCTGACCGGTGTATTATCTTCTTAAATTCTTTTTTGAGTTGCCCTTATATCCTGTAACCTTGCTAAATTTCCTAAAATCAATTAATAGTTTAGGAGGTTTTTGTTTCTGGAGGGTTGGGCCTTTTTGTGTATGTAATCATGTTGTCTATGAATACAGGCAAGTTTATATCTTCCTTTGTAATCTGTACGAAATTCATTTTTCTTATGGTATTGCACTGATAAAGACTTCCAGTAAAATGTTAAATGGGAGTATTCAGAGGGACTATTCTTGCCTATTCTGTCACTAAGATGTCAGCTGTACTTTGCTGATACTTTTATCGGTTTAAGAAAGTGATCTCCTATTTCTAGACTTATTATGTAATAATGCCATATTATGATGTCTATGTAACATGTACTTATTAACATGTCTATATAATAATCCTAAAACTTATTTGAAGAAACTATACTGTCTTACGGAAGCAAATTATCAAGATATGAATAAGTAGTATTTATGTTATTGGATGGGAAGAATTATTATCAAAAATATAAATTATCTCACAATTGATATATGCATTTAATGCAATTCAAATTAGAATTTCTATTTTAGTTGTTATTAATTGGACAAAATTATTTTAAAGTTTATAGAGAGAAATTTATGTTATAGCACTATCAAGAAAAGTTTGAACATATACTGAAGGGGAAGTTGTTTTCATCAATGACATACATATTATAATGCTACTATAATAAAATTAATAAAGTATTAGTATAAAATTGACAATGGAATCAAGTGGTATCAATTGAATTGTTTCCTCTCCAAATTCATATACTGAAACCCTAATAACTATACCTAAAAATGTAACCTTTCTTGGAAGTAGGGCTTTTAAAGAGGTAATTAAGTTAAAATGAGTCCTTTAGGGTGGGCCCTAATTTAGTATGACTGGTGTTATAAGAAGAGGAAATTTGGACCCCCAAAATAAGCATCATGGATCTCATAGATGCCGATGAGTAGAGGAAAAACCATGTGAGGATACAGCAAGAAAGTGGCCATTGGTGGACCAAGGAGAAGATGCCTCTGAAGAAACCAAATTTGCCAACAAACTTCATCTCCAACTTCTAGCTCCAGAATTGTGAGAAAATAAATTTCTGTCATGTAAACAACCTTTTAGTTCACAGAGTTCCTGGGAGAGGAATCATTCTGGAGGAGCTGATCCTCACTACACACAAACTGAAGGATTATGTTTGCAGCTTTAAGCCACTTAGTTTTAGGGTGACTTGTTACAAAAGGGTACTGGGGTACAATGTGTACTACAAAACTAAAATTTTCATATCCAGAAAGTTCAACAAACTTTTTGAAAAAATGATGAAGAAAAAACCAGTTCAATAGAAAATTAGGAAAAGTCTATAAATAGGCAAATCGAGCAAATTCAAATAACCAGCACACTAATAAAAACCACTCAGATTCAGGAGTCAGGGAAATGCAGACTAAAGTAAAAGTGAGCTATCACTTTAATTCATCACACTGTTGAAACTGAGAAGACCTATAATACCTATCATCGATACACATGTATATATTGTTGCAACCCTTTAGGAAAAAGGTTTAGAAAAAAATGTATTACTATTAAAATAACATGAATTTTTGGAAAAACTCCATTTGTAGAGATCTCTCTCATAGAAATAAATGCACTGCAGTATTTGGATATATCAACATATAGCAATATTTATTATAGCATTAATTGTAGTGTCAAATTACCAGAAATAAAGTCAATGACCATTAAGTAGTTCGATAAATTATGGTTATCTATACCAACATATATTATGCAACTCCTATACGATGTAACCAGTTTGCTTGAAGGAATTTTTATGACGTATTACTGAGTAATAAATGTAATATAAAGAGCAGCAATTTACAATGAAAATTATATTTTGTAAACAAATACTGGCCCAAATAGCAAAAATAGCCCTGTATATGTTTCTATAGACATCTATATATGTTGTATATATAGTTAGAAGAGTATGGAGAAAAGTTTAGATTGTTAACATATATTACCTGAGGGTAAGCATGGGAACAATGCAGGTGTATGCAGAGGGGGAGAATGTAACGGCAGCAAAAGGAGAAACTACTCGACTTAAAGCAGAGTAGTACCCATTATGTGTAAGTGATACATGCTTAAATGAAAAGTGCAAGATGGAAAACAATGTGTAAAACATGATTCTATTTTTGTAAGACTCATATTTGTATTTAAATGTGGCTTTATACAGCTGTACAACAAAGAAAAAAAATTGTGATTGAATTCACTCCTGGTTGTTTGTTGATTACCTTGAGGACACAAGGTAGAATGGATAAGTATAGTAGTTTTACTCAAATATTTTATGTATACATAATTTTTATGGTGACATTTCACTTCTTAAAATAAACACATGTTACTTTAGTAACCTTAAGCACAATTAGTGGAATTTGGGGATTTTATTTTGTCAGCTTTTAAAACTAACTAAAGTCCTTACTTGACCCAGGTTCCCTTAGTTTTTACCTAATTTCTTTTACTGTGCAATGGTCTCATCCAGGATACCACATTACGTTTAATTTTCATGTCTCCTCAAGCTCTTCTTGGCTGTGACAGTTTCTCATACTTTCCTTTGGTTTTTGATGAGCTTGGTAATTTTGAGGAATACTGGTCAAATATGTTGTAGATTGACTCTCAATTTGGGTCTTGTAGACTGTCCCTCAATTCATCTAAGTTTTGATGATTTTTCTCATGGTTAGAATTGGGTTATGGGCTTTTGGAGGAAGACTACAGAGTTAGAGTGCCCCTCCCATTAGATCATATTAAAGATATGCACTGATTAACATGACTTGCCACTGTTTATGTTGGCCGTGTTCAGCTGGCTGAGTAGTGTTTGTCAGGTTTCTCCACTGGAAAGTTATTCTTCTGCTTCCCATTCTGTACTCTTTGGAAAGAAGTTATTTTCTGCAGCCCACACTTAAGGTGTGAAGTGTTACATTTCACCTTCCTGAGGGGGTAGTATCTACATAAATTATCTGGAATTCTTTTGTCTAGGAAATCTGTCTATTCTCCTTCTTTACTTAACTATTCAATCATTTATTTACATCGGTATAGACATATGAATATTTACTTTATACTTTGTTTTAAAATGCAGTGTATGTTATTTATTTGGTTGCTCAAATTGTTCCTGCTCTGGTTTTATAGGATCTTTCACGTGACTGCTGTGTCCTTTTGACATACCCTCATTGGTTTGCTTTTTTGAGCACTTTACTTCTTAGCACTACAAGGTTCTCTATACTCATTTGGTATATTTCTTTCTCAGGTCCTAGAATCAGCCATTTCACCAAAGAAGCCCTGGTTTCTTTTACTGGAGAATGGTATTGGAAACCAAATCTGGATGATCTTTTTAAAGTACAATGGAGGAATTAAAGATTTGTAAGTAGGGGAATACACTCATACACACATACACACACACAATATTTTAGACTTTAGTAGAAAGGTGAGATTCTAGAGCGGAGAGTCTGCAATGTTGAAGTTAATTAGAGTGGAATAGGTAAATTTTCAACAGTATATAGTAAAAACCTGAGCAACAGTGGTTGCTCTGGAGTTACAAACGTGTTTGTTTGTTTTTTAGAATATGTTTGTGACCTAAGGAGAGAAACTATGTCTCATTTATTACTCTCTCCCCAAATCCTAACACAGTGGAAGAAAAGAAAGAAAAAAAGGGAGTGAAGGAAGAAAGGGGAGAGAAAAAATCTAAATGAGGGGGAAAAAAGGAAGGGAAAGGGAGAGTGAGAGGAGGAAAAAAAGAGATTGAGGGAGGAAGAGAAAGAAACTTTCTAGAAAAGGAATATACAATGTTTTTGAGTATTTGATATACTGAAATCAGTTTATTTTTTCAGTGAAAATTATGCTATAATAATTACAGCAAATACATTTTGCTTTACAATTTGCAAAATTATTTAATACAATTATCACAGTTTATATTATGATGACAAATAATATAATAAACAATTTACCAAGTCAGGGTGTGCCAGAGAAAAGATTAAGATTTCATTGGGGATAGCTGTCATCTCAGTGATAAAACACATATTTCCAGAAATCTAAATAATAATCTTTATCATTTGATATAAATAAAAACTTTGATTTATCAACTTTTCCCAAAATATGACAAAGAAGTATATAATATTGTATTTACATTTAGAATTTTATTTAGAATTGTAATTATTCATTTATTTATTAAGGACTCAGGGGAATGAAAACTAAATGTAAGAAAAGGAAGAAGTTTAGGTATTTTTAAGTTAACAATAAGAATTTCTGTTAGACTTCAGTAAACCTCAAAGCACCTTACCTAAGCCTACTCTACCAGCCCCCAAAGATGCAACTTACTGAGACTAATATTTTTGCTAAATTTTTGTAGATAATACAGGAGTGTCTGGTGACATGAATTTACATATGGATAAAATGTGACCAGTCCGCCTAATTTCCCTGAGGATGCAAACTTGGTAGAACAGCAAGAGTAAAAAGTCACTTTTTAGTCAAAAAGCAGTACCAAATTCTTCCAGCAAACACACACATTTAGAAGGTGCACTGTACTGTAAAATTAATTTTCTCTTTTTTATAGCTATCTATTTAATAACACATCCTCTGATATATTGAATCTTTCATATTGATCTGGATGGTTTGAAATATAGAACCTCCCATTTTCCACCTCCACATACATGCAAATAGGTTATTGTTAGAAGTTATACCTTAGAAGTCCTTTATATTTAAGTTTCTATCCCTTTATTATGTTTAAACTATGAAGTACCTACAATATTCCATGTATTTGGACTAGGTATTTTACATATTAACAAAATAAACACTCTTCATAATTTGTAATTTTTCTTCTTTGTAAAGCTAAGTGATATCTCTGTGATTCTAATTCCTGGCTTTCTAAACTAAAGCATAACCCTTCCATTTTATGTAGCTTCCTTACGCCTCCAAGTTCTTAGAAGTTAAATAAAGTCATCCATAGCCTTAAACTATGTGAAGACAATAATGACAATTGATATTCTTGTTGTCATGTGATGGTCCTCTTAGAGTCCTTTCTCTCCCGAACATGCTTCCCTTCCTGGCCAAATGTGGTACCTGAAATTCCACTACTGAAATCAGGGTTTTCATCAGAATACATATGGAGTGCTCTTAAATATGTATGAATTCTCTGGAAAAGGCACACAACATTTTTTTTTTTCTTTTTTTTCCTTAGCAGGTAAAGAACCAGTGTATATGAGATATGTGCAATATGTTATTTCCTGATCTATGCTGGTTCACTAGTCCTAACAATATACCAGTATACTTTATTATATATTACTACTATTTTACAAAAAAAAAAAAAAAAAAAAAACAAACCCAAAAAACCTAAGGTTCACAGAAAAGTCTATAACTACTAAATTCACTCATTTTTTTAGGTAAGAAAGTCAGAAGTCAATCCTTTGGTGGTTTCTTAAGATAATACTCAGCTATTTCAAAACTAACCATGAGTAAAAGCCTTTATAGTCTCCTTATCATACATGACAGACTTCAAATTTCCTAGTATACCTCCTTAATTTTTTAATCCCTTCCTTCCTACTTCTCCAGCATCATTCTTCACCATCTCTCTTTCTCTACACCATTTTAACCTTAACTTCACAGCAATTCCAACTATAGTAACGTGGCAGTCAGATTGCATTTCAGTTAATAAAAAATAACAACTTCTTCCTTCAGAATGTAGAAAATAATGTCATGAAAACTTGGATCTTCAAGGATTAAAGAAGGTGGCATCATAAAGATGGTGACATAGGTCATTCAGTCTCCCTCACAAGAAGACCAGCTAGTAACTATCCATAAACAAGACACCATTGTGAAAATTCCAGAACACAAGGGTGAAGCTGAAACAACCCTTTGGACCACAGAGACCAAGAAGGACCACATTAGAAGGGTAAAATGAGTGACTACATTGACTGGATTACCCCTTCCCCAGACTGGCACAGGGCTGCATGGAGAGGATTCCACAAGGTCTCTGGTTTCTCCAGGGGGAAGAAGAGATGGCAAGGTAAACATTCAGTTCCCCCAGCATTTGTGGGTCACTTCCCAGGAGCCCCAGCTTGGTCTTGCCTCACATGGATTGTGTGTGTGTATGTCTGGGTCATTCTGCTAGTCTTGATGACTGGAGATCAGATTGTGCTGGAGAAGGGGGTGGGACTTTGACCAACCAGGGCTCAGATCTTAGCAGATTGAGTTTTTCCTCACACTGGTGCCAATGTAGAGCCCAGACAGATGCTTTTCCAATCTGCAGAGCTGAGTCAGTTGTCCTCGTTGGCCAGGAAACATGGTGCATATTTCTGCCTGATTCAGGACCCCAAACAATGAAATGTGCCAGCCTTAGGGCCTTTTCTGCTGCCCTGCCCAAGCAGGGACATTTGTTCAAAACCCCACCCACTGAATACTACCTCCAGCCCCACTCAGTCAGGAAACCTAACCCAAGCACCTGGGAAACTGGATAGCCCATCCTACCACCCCACTTAGAGAAGCACTTGAGCAAAGAGCTCAACAAGCTTGCCTGCAGAGCTAAATTGATGACCCTGTGTGACAGGGAACTCAATATGCATTTTTGCCTGGTTTATATACACATACATTGAGCTGTGCCATCCATAGGACCAGTTTTGCCTACCACTCAGGCATGAAAGTAAATTCATAGCCCCGACCTCCCACTACTGAATATTCTCCCGAGCCCTGCCTGATGAGGAAAATTAACCAGAGCACCAAGGAAGCTATGTAGCCCATCCTACAATCCTCCTTACAGTGGTACCCAAGAAGAGACCTCAGTCTGTGTCTCTGTCTACAGAGCCAAACCAGTGGTCCTGTCCGGCCAGGAAGCTTGGTGGACAGCATTGCCAGATTTGGATCCCTAGTAACCTAGCCATGACACCTATGGAGCCTCTTCTATGGCTTCACTCAGATAGGGAAGCAAATTTTCAGCCACACCCATCTATTGAGTACAGGACCCAGTACTGCTTGACTAGGAAACCTGAGCAAAGAATATAGGCAACTGCAGAGCCCATGCTACAGCTTCACTTTGGCAGAGCTCCAAGTCAGCAGTCATATATAACTTTTCCCAGCAAGCAAGGAACAAACCGCCTCACCTTAATCTCAGAATTTAGGCAGTGCCCTTGTGAAAATAGAGGTCTCACTGGCAAGCCCACTTGCCCAGGGATCCTACCAGCTACCACTACCTGCCCAAGGATCCTACCAGCTACCAGAAACCCAAGCTGAGCTGACAGGTGGAGAATTGTCTTTGACATAGTGAACCTGTAAATTCTGGAAGAGTAGAGAACTTATTAATGCTCATATACCAAAAAAGGAATCATGGATCACAAAGAATTAGATAAACATTACACCATCAAAGGAAACTAATAAAACTCCAATAATTGACCCTAAAGAAATGGAGATCTATAAACTCTGACAAATAATTTAGAATAAATCTCTTAAAGAAGTTTAGTAATCTATAAGAACACACATACAGATAACTAAACAAAACTCTAAAAACAAATGTATGAACAAAACAAGAAGTCCAACAAAGAAATAGAAATCTTGACCAAAAAAAATTAAAAAGGCAGAAACCTAGAGCTGAGGAATACAGTTATTAAACTTAACAACAACAACAACAACAATTCAATAGAGAGTTTCAATAACTGACTCGACCAAGCAAAAGAAAGAATCAGTGAATTAGGCCATTTGAAATTATTCAATCAGAGGAGCAAAGGTAAAAATAATAAAAATTAATGAAGAAATCCTATGACTTATGAAATCATTATGGAAATCTCAGACAGAGAAGAGAAAGAGAAAGTCACAGAAAGTATATTTAAAGCAACAGTGGCTGAAAACTTCCCAAACCTGAGGTGAAAAATGGACATCCAGATACATAAGGCCCAAAGAACCTGAAATACATTGAACCCAAAAAGGGTTACACCAAGACAGTTTATAATTAGATTGTCAATAGTTAAAGGCAAAGAGAGGAGGTTAAAAACAGCAAGAGAAAAGGGACATCACATACAAGGGAATACTACACAAAACTAAAAGCAAATTACTCAAAAGAAACTTTACAAGCCAGGAGAGAATGGAATGACACATTCAAAATATTGAAAGAAAAACTGTCAACCAAGAATACTATGCATTGGTATATATATATATATATATATATATATATATATATATATATATATATATATATATATATATATATATTTATATTTATACAATGGAATATTACTCAGCCATAAGAAAGAATGAAATGATGTCATTTGTAGCAACATGGATGGACCTAGAGATTATCATACTAAATGAGGTAAATCAGGAGGAACAAAACAAATACAGTATGATATCACTTATATGTGGAATCTAAAGTATGACACAAATGAACTTATCTATGAAACAGAAACAAACTCACAGACATAGAGAACAGACTTGGTTGCCAAGAGGGAGGAGGGATTGGGGAGGGATGGGTTGGGAGTGTGGGGTTAACAGATGCAAACTATTATATATAGAATGGATAAAAACTGAGGTTCTATTGTATAGCACAGGGAACTATATTCAATACCCTGTAATAACCCGTAATGGAAACAAATTTAAAAAAGAAAGAAAAAAAATATATATATAAATTGAATCACTTTCACTTTGTTGTACACCAGAAACTAACACAACATTGTAAATCAATTATACATTGGAAAGCTGTGCTTCAGAAATGAAAGTAAGAGAAATACTTTCCTGAACAAAGAAAAGCTGAGGAAATTCACCACCATTAGCCCTGCCTTATAAGAAATGCTAAAGGGATTTATTCAAGTAGAAACAAAAAGGTGCTAATTAAATTATAAAACATATGGATGTATGCATAAATCTCATTGGTAATGATAAATATATAGTCAACATCAGATTCTCTAATTTTAAAACAGTGGTGCATACTTGACTTAAAAATCTAATTTATAAGTAAAAAATATGTATTAAAAATAACCTAAACTACAGTAATTGGTTATTTGACACATAATATAAAAATATGTAAAGTGTAACATCAATAGCCTAAAATGTGGGGGTAAGGAGAAGTAAAAGTGTAAGGTTAAAATGTGTTATTGAAGTTAAGTTTCTATCATCTTAAAATGTGATCTTATAAAAAATATTATTTTAGGTAAGCCTCACAATAATCAAAAAGGAAAAAACTGTAATAATAACAAGATTATGATAAAATAGTCAAAGCATATTGCTTCAAAAAGTCACATCACACAAAACAGCAAGATAAGAAGCAGGAAACAAAGGCTTTATGAAACAGTCAGAAATCATTGAACAACATGGCAATAGTAAGTTGATAATTGCTTTAAGTGTAAATGGATTAAATTATCCAATCAAAGGATGTAGAAATGGTTGAATAAATAAAAACAACAACAAAAACAAGAGCTAATGACATGCTGCCTAGGAGAGACCCACTTTAGCTTTAAAAGCATACCTAGACTGAGAAAGAATGGATTAAAAAAAATATTTAAAGGTAATAGTAAAAAAAAAAAAAAAAAAGAAAGCAAGGATAGCTACACTTATAATCAGATAAAATAGACTTTAAGGTACAAATGGTTAAAAGAGACAGAAAGGTCATTATATAATGATTAAGGGGTCAATCTATGAAGAGTATGTAGCAATAGTAAATATTTATCAATTAATATTGGAGCTCTAAATATACGAAGCAAACACTAACAGAAATAGAAAGATAAGCAAATAGCAATACCATTTTAATTGGGGACTTTAATACCCATTTTCAACAATGGATAAATCATCTAGACAGAGAATCAATAAGGAAAAAAGAATATTTGAGCAATAGTCTAGACCAAACAAACATAACAGACAGATACTGAACATTGCATGCAGTGACACCAGAATACACATTCTTTTCAAATGTGAAAGAACATTTTATAGGATAGATTATTTGTTAGGGCACAAAACACATCTTAGCAAATTTAATGAGTTTAAACTCATGTCAAGTACTTTTCCTGACCACAATAATAGAAAATTAGACATCAATAACAAGAAAACTGGAAAATTCAAAAATACATGGAAATTAAACAACAAACTTCTGAACAACAAATGGATCAAATAAGAAATTAAAAGAGAAAGATAAAAGTACCTTGAGACAAATAAAAATGGAAAAGCAACATATCTAAACTTACAGAATGAAGCAAAAGCAGTTCCAAGATAAGTTATTAATGATGAAAACATATATCAAGGAAAAAAAAAAAAACACCTCTCAAAAATCTAACTTTACACCTCAAGGTACTAGGAAAAGAAGAACAAACTAAGGCCAAAGTTAGCAGAAGAAATGAAATAATAAAGTTAAATTAGAAGTGAATAAAATAGAGAACAAAAAATATAGAAGATTTTAAAAACTAAGAGTGCATCTTTGAAATAAATATAATTGACAAAACTTAGCTAGACTAACCAAGAAAAATGAGAAAACACACAAAAAATAAAATTATAGATAATAGAAGAGACATTACAACTAAACCAGAGAATTACAAAGAATCATAAAATTCTGTTATGAAGAATTATAGGTCAACAAATTGGACAATGCAGAAGAAATAGATAAATTCCTAGAAACATACAATGTATATGTTCACTTCTACTTTAACTCTTATGAGGAAATAGAAAATATGAACAGATTAATAATAAGTAAAGGGACTGAATTAGTAATCAAACACCTCCCTAAAGCAACAACAACAAAAAACAGGAACTGATGGTTTTACTGGTGACTTTTATTTAAAGTAAAATTAACACAAATCCTTCTCAAACTCTTACCAAAAAAAAAAAAAAAAAAAAAAAAAAAAATCTCGACAAAATATTAGCAAAACAAATTCAATAGGACAGGATCAGACACCATGATCTAGACAGATTCATCCCTGGAATACAGGATGGTTCAACATATGCAAATCAACAAACGTGGTATATTCCATTAATAGAATAAAAGATAAAGCTCATGATCATCTCAATAAATGTAAAAAAAGAATTTAACCAAATATACCTTTAATGACTAAAAGCTCAAAAATTAGGGCTTCCCTGGTGGCTCAGTGGTTGAGAGTCCACCTGCCGATGCAGGGGACATGGGTTCATGCCCCAGTCTGGGAGGATCCCACATGCCGCTGAGTGGCTGGGCCTGTGAGCCATGGCTGCTGAGCCTGCGTGTCCAGAACCTGTGCTCTGCAATGGGAAAGGCCACAGCAGTGAGAGGCCTTCATACCAAAACACAAAAAGAAACAAAAACAAAACAACAAAAAAAGACCACCTCAAAAATTAGATATAGAAGGAGCACATCTAAATATAATAAGGCCATATATGATAAGCCCACAGCTAACTTAGACTTATTTGGATAGGAGGAATCTATCCTCCTAAGATTAAGAATAAGACAAGGTTGTTTATTCTCACCACTCCTATTCAACATGGTACTGAAAGTCCTATCTGAGCAATAAGGCAAGAAAAAAAGTCATGAGGAAATAAAGGAAGAAGTAAAATTATTCCTATTTGCAAATGACATGATTTTAGAATATAGAAAATCTTGAATAATCCACAAAAACTTAGATCTAATCAATGAATTCCATAAAATTTCAGGATAAAAAATCAACATACAAAAATAAGTATTATTTTTATATAATGAAAATGAATATCAGAAAAAAAATAAAGAAAACAATCCCATTTACAATAGCATCAGCTATAATAAAATACTTTGGAATAAATTTATCCAAGGAGTGAAAGATCTCTACACTGAAAATTATAAGACATTGAAGAGAGAAATTGAAGAAAACACAAATAAATGTAAAGATATCACATGTTCATGGATTGGAAGACTTAATATTCTTAAGAAGTCCTTAGTACCCAAAGACATCTACACATTCAATGCAATCTCTATCAAGATTCCAATGGCATTTTTCACGAAAGTAGAAAAAATTCCTAAAGTTTGTACAGAACCATGAAAGACCCAAATAGTCAAAGCAATCCTGAGAAAGAAGAACAAAGCAGGAGGCATCTCACTTCCTGATTTCAAGCTATATTATAAAGCTACAATAATCAAAATATTATGGCACTGGCATTAAAAACAAACACATAGACCAATGAAAGAGAATTGAGAGCCCCAAAATAAATCCAAGAATATAGTCAACTAATAGTGTACAGGGGAGCCAAGAATACTCATTGGAGAAAAGACAGTCTCTTCAATAAATGGTGCTGGGAAAATTGAATATTCACATGCAAAAACAATGAATTTAGACTCTTTCTTACACCACTCACAAAAGTTAACTGGAAATGGATTAATGAATTAAATGTAAGACTGGAAATCATAAAACTCCTACAAGAAAACATAGGTAAGGAGATCCTTGACCTTCATCTTGGCAATGATTTTCTTGGATATGATACCTAAAACACAAGCAACAAAATAAAAAAAATAAGTAAACAAGTGGGACTACATCAAACTAAAAACCTTCTAAACAAACGAAAAAAAGGAACCTGAAAAAAGACAGCTCCACTTTTTTTCTAAAGAAGATATTCAAGTGGTCAACAGGTCCATGTAAAGATGCTCAGCATCAGTAATCATAAGCCTAATGCAAATCACACACTTGTCTCACATTTGTTAGAACGGCTATTACTACGAGAGAGAAAGAGAGAGAGAGGAGAGAGAGAAGTCCTGGTGTGCTGGTAAGGATGTGGAGAAAGGAAACTCTTGTACACTGTTGGAATGTTAATTGGTACAGCCACTAGAGAAAACAGTATTCAAATAGAGCTACTGAGGATATATCAATAATATACAGCATGATGTCTACATTTAACAATTATGTTTGAACATTGCTAAGAGAGTAAATCTTAAAAGTTCTCATCATTAAAAAAAATTGAACTGTGTGAGGTGATGGATGTTAACTAAAATTATTGTGGTAATTACTTTGTAATTTATGCATATATGAAATCATATTGTACACCTTAAATGTACACAATGTTATATGTTAACATACATTTATGCAACTGGAAAAATGTTTTGGAAAGCATAAAAAGAAGGAATTAAAATAAATAGAAATGATAAATATCTGAGTAACTATTAAATGTGATCTTGATTTCTCTATTTAGCACTTTAAAGGATAATTGTTTAAGGGAAAAATAACAATACTTTATTGTGATATTTATAATATAAGCAGAATTACAAACGTCAAAAATAACAAAAATATCCAGATGGAAAACCAAATTTACTGTTGTACAGTAACAGCATCATAAGTAAAGTGATATACAAAATTCATTTGAAGGAAGTTTTGGTAAGCTAAGAATGCACAGTGTAATTCGTAGGGCAACCAATATAAAAATACAAAGAGATATAGCTAAAATCCAATAGGTCCATGAATAGCATATAAATAAAATTTCATCATGTTTTTTTCTTTTTCTTTATTTTTATGATTATCTGTTTTTTCTGCAATCATTTCTTTTTTACTGAGGTAAAAATCACATAACATAAAATTAACCATTTTAAAATGTACAATTCAGTGATATTTAGCACATTAACAAGGGTTTGCAATAATCATCTCCATCTAGTTTGAAAATATTTTCATCACCCCCAAAGGAGACTCTGTACTCAGTAAATTGTCACTCTCCATTTTCTTCTCTTCCAGCTCCCAGCAACCACTAATCTGCTTGCTATCTCTATGATTTACTTATTCTGGCTATTTCATATAAATAAAATCAAATATTGCTCATGAGAGTATAGAACTGTAAAAACACTTTGATAAACAATGGAATACTACTCACTGATTTAAAAAGAAATACTGATATATGCATGGGTGCATCTCAAAACATTTTTAAATGAACAAAGTCAAACACAGAAGTTTATATACTGTTTAATTTTGTCTATAAGAAGTTCATAATCAGTCAATGCTTATGTATGGCCATAGAAATTTATAACAGTGATTGCCTATGGGGAGCGGAGATGACCCAGAAGAAGACATAAAAAATGTTCTGGGATAATGGAAAGATTCCATATTTTAGTAGATGTGATGGTTACAAAGCTGTATGAATTTTTCAAAACTCATCAAGTTATACACTGAAGATCCTTTCACTATATATAAATTTGACCTCAATTTTGAAAGAGTAACACCAAGCAGTTATTTTTAAGATATAAATAGGAAAGAAACCATCCCTTGATATCTGAGAATCTGGAACAAACATATTTAAAAATGATAAGTCCTTGATACTTAGACCTAGAAGAAACGTAAAGTGTCTTCAGTCTAAACTCATTCTTCCTTATTTCAGAAAAGTAACGGTTGAGACCCAGATATAAATTTTCGTTTACTTTTCTATACATTAAAGTTGCATTTTTATTGTAATTTTTATTGAAGTATAGCTGATTTACAGTATTATATTAATTTCAGTGTAGAGCATAGTGATTCAGTATTTTTACATGTTCTACTCCATTAAAAATTATTACAAGATAATGACTATAATTCCCTGTGTTGTACATTATATTCTTGTTGTTTATCAATTTTGTACATAGTAGTTTGCATTTCTTAATTCCATACTCCTAATTGTCCCTTCCCTTCTTGACATTTCATTGTAATTTAAAAATTAATTTCTTAAAGTAAACTTCCAGATTGTAATTACTGAACTAGAGGAAAAATTTCACCAAAGTAGTTGGTCCAATTAGACTAATTCACTTTTTGGGTTTTTAATTGAAGAATACATACAGATAAGTATACAAAATGTAGATGCACAGCAAAACTGCCATAGAGATCAAGAAATAGAATAATATCAGCAAAACAGAAGACACCTTTGCCCCAGGATGTTCTGTTCCTTCGCACATTGCCAATGGTAATGTCCATCCTGGCTTCTACAACTGAGTAGTTGTGCCTGTTTTTGAAATGCATCTAAATAGAATTTTACCGTATTTATTCATTGGTGTCTATTCTTTTTCCCTCAGTGGTACTTTTATAAAAGTTAATGACATTCTTTAAAAAAAACCTATAGTTCATTAAATAAATATACCACTATTTTTCCATTCTAACATGATACACTTTTTTCTAGCTTTTATATTACAAGCAATGCTACAGTGAAGATACTTGTACATTCACCTTGTTATACTTAAGCTTGCATTTTTTTTTTTAACATCTGTATTGGAGTATAATTGCTTTACAATGGTGTGTTAGTTTCTGCTTTATAACAAAGTGAATCAGTTATACGTATACATATGTCCACATATCTCTTCCCTCTTGCATCTCCCTCCCTCCCTTCCACCCTCCCTGTCCCACCCCTTGAGGTGGTCACAAAACACTGAGCTGATCTCCCTGTGCTATGTGGCTGATTCCCACTAGCTATCTATTTTATGTTTGGTAGTGCATATATGTCCATGCCACTTTCTCACTCTCTCACTTTGTCCCAGCTTACCCTTCCCCCTCCCCGTATCCTCTAGTAGGTCTGCATCTTTATTCCCATCTTTAGGCTTGCATTTTTATTGAATATTTCCTAGCAGTAGAAGTACTGGATCATTAGTACATGATAGTTGATTTTTAGTAAATAGTGTTCCAAAGTGGATAAATCCACTTATATTTCCACCAGCAATAAATTACTTATTGTTCTTTATCCTCACGCATACTTTCTATTGTCAGTCTTTTTTAAATATTACTCATTCTCATGGAGTTACCTCATTGTAGATCATTCATGTTTTCCTGATTATTAACAAAATAAGCCCTTTCTCATAGGTTAAATGTCTCAGAGAATATCTTTTGTAAGATGACTATTCACGTTTCTTGCCTATTTTTAGGTTAGGTTGTCTGTTTTTGCAAGAATATATATTCCCTCTATATGCCATTTTCAAGTATGTGCTTCAAACCTTTTTTCTACTCTATGGAATTCTTTTTAAGACTGGATAATATGAAATTCTAAATTTTGGGGTTCAGTTTAATATTTTTTTCAATTTTTATTGTTTTTGTCTTATTTTAAAATCATTACTTATACTAAATTCTTGAATATATTCTTCTACTTATTTTCTAAGAATTTTTTTGTTCTGACTTTCATATTTTAAACTTCAATACATCTGGAATTTGTTTTTGAATGTTATGGTTGGATATCAATTTATTTCTCCATATGTATACAGAAATTTCCCAGCTCCATAAATTGAAAAAGTTGTCCTCCCCTCACTGTTTTTATAGTAACATCAGTGTCATAATTTAAATGTGTCTGTATATGTTTATGCTTATATCTCCCTCATTTTTTGATCCATTGCATATATATTTCAATCTATTTTTGTCCCACAACTACACTCTTAATTATTTTTCCTTTACCAATGTCTTGTCATGGTGATGCCTAGAAGTTTGCATTTACATATACATGTTATAATTAATTTTTCAATAATCACACTCATGTCCACACAAAAATAAGGGCTGGGGTATTGTTTATGACCTAAGTAATTTTAGAAATAATTCATATTTTACAACATATACTGTCTTGCAATATATGAGACAAACGATGTCGTCTTTCATTTATACAGGTCTTCATCAATTTGTCAACAAAAATGTTTTAGTCTTCTCACCACTCCTTTGCAATATTGTCTTGAAAGTCATATATCAAAGCAATAAAATAAGAACTGGAAATAAAAGTTATACAGAATGAAAAGAGAAAAAAGTTTTCTTCATTTCAAATGGTGTGATTGTCTATGTAGAAAACCTGAAGGAATCAACAAAAAATAAAAAGTTTGGAAATTAATAAGAAATTATAAGAAAATTGCAGGATACAGGTTAATACAAGAATACTTCATTTTATTGTGTTTCACTCTATCGCACTTGGCAAATATTGCATTTTTTACAAATTGAAGGTTTGAGGTAACTCTACATCAAGCAAGTCAATTGGCACCATTTTCCCAATGGTTTCTGCTCCCTTCATGTCTCTATGTTACATTTTGGTAGTTTTCACAATATTTTTAACTTTTTCATTATTATATTTGTAATGGCAATCTGTGATGAGGAGTCCTTTATGATGCTACTATGACTGGCTAAGGGTTCAGATGATGGTTAGCATTTTTTAACAATATTTTTTTAAAATTAATGTATGCACATAGCTTCCTAGACAATTAATGGAAAGTATAGTCTAAACATAAATTTTATATCACTGGGAAACAAAATTTCTGTGACTCACTTTATTGTTATACTTGCTTTATTGTATGGTCTGGAACTGAACCCAAAATATCTGCAATGTATGCCTGTATACAAAAATCAATCCTTTTCCAATAAACCAATAATGGACAAGTGACATTTGAAATTAAAACACAATACCATTTACATTAACATTCTCCCAAATGAAATACTTAGGTATAAATCTAACAAAATATGAACAAGGTCTGTATGTGGAAAATTACAAAACTTTGATAAATAAAAAATAATTAAATGAATAACTAAATAAATGGAAATATATTCCATGTTCATGTATAGGAAGACTCAATGTTGTAAGATGTCACTTATTTCCAATATAATCTATGGATTCAATGCAATCCCAATTAAAATCTCAGCAATTATTTTGTACATATCAACGAAATGATTCTAGAATTTATATAAAAAACAAAAGACACAGAATAACAAACAATATTAAATGAGAAGAACATAGTTAGAGAACTGACACTACTTGATTTCAAGAAGACTCATAAAGTTATAGTAATCAAGATGTGGTATTGGCAAAAGAATAGATAAATAGATCAGTGGAACAAAATACAGAACCCAGAAATAAACCTCATAAATATAGTCAAAAAATATTTGAAAAAGGAGAAAAAATGATACAATGAAACAAAGTAGCATCTTCAACAAATGCTGCCAGAATTACTGGACTTTCACTTGCAAATAAATAAAATTTAAAAATTAAAAAAAGAGAATCTAGGCACATACCTTACATTCCCCACAAAAAGTTAACTTAATATTCACCATATACATAAATGTGAATCCAAAGCTGTAAAACTCGTGGAAGATAATAGAAGAAAAACCCAGGTGACCTTGGGTATGGCAATGACTTTTTTGACATAACATCATAGGCATGATCCATAAAATAAATAATTTATAATTTGAACTTTATTAAAAACTTATACTCTGGGGAAGACAGATGAAGAGAATGAGAATGCAAACCCCAGACTGGAAGAAAATGTTTACAAAGTAAGTATCTGATTAAAGACTATTATTTAAAATACATAAGGAACTCTTAAAAATCAATAATAAAAAAAACAACCTAATTTTAAAATGGGCTTAAGACCTGAACAGACACCTCATCAGGAAGATATACAGATGGCAAATATGCAAATGAAAATATTTTTGCATTGGATGTCATCAGGGAAATGCAAATTAAAACAACAATGAAATACGCTACACACCTATTATAATAGCCAAAATCAGGAACACTAACAACACCAAATGCTGGCAAAGATTAGGAGCAACAGAAGTTCTCATTCATTGTTGGTTGGAATGCAAACTGGTATAGTTTGGCAGTTTCTTAACAATTTAAAACTAAACATACTCTTACCATGTATTCCAGCAATTTCACTCCTTGATATTTACCCAAATGAATTAAAAACTTATGTCCACACAAACAAAACAAAACAAAACTTATGTCCATGGATGTTTATACCAGCTTCATTTATAATTGCCAGAACTTGGAAGCAACCAAGATATCTTTCAGGCGAATGGATGAATAGACTGAGATGCGTCCAGACAATGGAATATTTATTCTACACTAAAAATAACTGAGCGATCAAGCCACGAAAAGACATGGAGGAGCCTTAAATGCATATTACTAAGTGATAGAAGCCAATCTGGAAAGGTCACATACTATATGATTCAACTTATATAATATTTTAGAAAAGGCAAAACTTGGGGGACAGTAGAATGATGAGTGGTTGCCAGGAATTAGGAGGCAAGGAGAGATGAATCTGTGGGGCATAGAGCATTTTTAGGGTGGTGAAACTAATCTGCATGATGCCATGGTAGACATATGTCATTATGTATTTGTCAAAACCCATAGAGTAAACCCTAATGTAAATTGTATACTTTGAGTGATGGTGATATGCCAATGTAGTCATCAAATATAACAAATGCACCACTCTGATGAGAGATGTTGGTGGTGAAGACTATGCATCTGTAGGGACAGTGGGTATAGTGGAATTCTCTGTACTTCCCATTCAACTTTGCTGTGAACCTCAAATTGCTCTAAAAAATAAAGTGTTAGAAATTTGTTTGAGTATTTTACAGCTTTCTAAAGGGAGTGTCATACTGTTTCTCTATGAGATTTATTCCCAAGATTGTAATACTTTCGTAACTTTTATTTCACATTCTAACTAGTGGTGGCTGATATAGATAAAAACAACTGAATTATGTATATTAACCTTTTATCCAGCAAAATTGTTAAACTCAGTAATTCTAATAATTATTTGCCTATTCTTTTGAATTTTGTCATATTGAATCAATTGATTCAAAAATAGTAGCATTTTAATTTCTTCTTTTTAAATCTTAAATATTTTATTTCATTTTATTTTACTTTGGCTTATTGCATTAGTACCTCCAGTACAATAATGAAGACAAGTGGTAATGTTATGAATCCTTATGCTTTCCTAGTCCCACAGAGGAAGATTTCTTTATTTCCTCATTAACCATGACACATTTTTGTGGGCGGGTGGCTGTTGCTTTTGTTTCTTGTAGATTAAGAACATTCTCTTTATTCTTAGCTTGGAGAACGTTTTTAAAATACAATGGATGTTATATATTATTAAATACTTTTACTTCATTTATGGAAATGATTTCATGTATTTTCCATATATAAATCAACCATGTATCTCTGGAATAAAACCAAATTGTTCATCATGTATAATTCTTTATACATATTGCTGGCTTTTGTTTGCTCAAATTTTTGTTTCTACATTCTTGAGTGATATTGCCTTGAATTTCTTTTTCTTGTAATATTCTTGTGAAACCTTAGAATTAAAAATATGCTGACCTCATAAGAGCTCCCTTTTTAAAATTCTTTTGGAAAATTTACATAAATTGATATGATTTCTTTCTTAATTATTCAATAGAATTCACTCATAAAGACAAAAGGGCCTGAGATTTTCTTTGAGGGAAGATTTTAATTACAGATTTCTTTAAATAGAAATAAGATAATTTTTATTTTCTATTTCTTTTTGTATCATGTTCAGTAAGCTATATTTTTCTGTGAATTGATCTATTTCTATTTGTTTCAAATTTACTAGGACACTTGTTTATAATATATGAATCTGTATCTGAATAGATGGATAGATAGACAAACATAGAGGTAGAGATATATTCCAAGCTTATTTGTTAGTCTATTTCTTTCCTCAAATATATCTGGACATTTTTGAACATTTTTCTAATAAAGGGAAACATGCATATAGAAAGTGCAATAAATCATACATGCATCATCCAATAAGTATCTCAAAGTGAAGATACTCTCACAACTATCAGCCAAGACAAGAAAGAGAAAATATCATCCCCACACAAACCCATTCTCCTGATCTCTACCGATAAGTAGCCCCTCATATCTCACCAAAGTTAATCATCTGCCTGGATTCTGATATTATATTATTTGTCATGAATTTGAACTTTGAATACATATGGAATTTGAATACATATGGAATTTTACAATATTCGTCTGTGACGTGTTTATGTGTATGTGTGTGCCTACTTTCTCTCAACCCAATATTTATAATATTGATCTATGTGGCTTGCCTTCTCACTGCTTTAATTATATAATTTTATAAAGAGTACATTCGTAGTTTGTTCATTTTAATCACTGTACACTTTCTATTATAGGAATGCACCAAAATGTATGTATTCATTGAAATGCTGATAGACTTTTGGGTTGTTTTTAGTTTGGGGCTATTATATTAAATTATGCTATATATTTTTTGAAGACTTTGGTGCACATTTGCACATACCAATTGGGTATACACTTAAGAATAAAATTGGTGGGTCAAACGGACTGTGTGTGTGCTCTGTATTAGTAGATTTTGACAGATATGTTTGTAAGGTTGTGGTCCTTATTTCTACTCCTATTAACAGTAAATGGGAGTCCCTACAGCTCTACATTCTCACCAAAAGTTAGTATTACATAATAATTAACATTAGCCATTCTGCTGTTTTTAATGTATCTCATTGTGGAATTAACTTTTGCTTCCTTGATTTTTAATGATATAAAACATTCTTTTATAGATTTATTGGCCATTTGGCCATTTTCTTTTTGAAACACCTTCTCAAATTGTTTGTTCCTTTTCCTATTGGTAGTCTTCTTGTTTTTGGAGGAATTATTTATATAACCTGTATAGGACCCTATGTCACTTACATATGTTGCATATACATTTTCCTACACATTGGTTTGCCTTTTCGCTTTCTTAATTGTGTCTTCACTAAGTGTTCTTTATTCTAATGTAGCACAATTTATCAATCCCTTCTCTTTAGGATCAATGCTCTTTATATCATATTAAAGAAATTCCTTCCTGCACCCAAAGATATGAAGCTATTATCCTATGCTATAAGGTAGACAATTTATTATTTTTTCACAATCAAATCTATAATTCCCTTGCAATTTATTTATGTGTAAGGCTAGAAGTAGATTGTCAATGCCCATCTTTTTTTAAAATTGAATTATAACTGACATACAACATTATGTTAGATCAGATGTACAATGTAATGATTTGATATGAAATAATCACCATAATAATTCTAGTTAACATTTGTCACCATACACAATTACAATTTTTCCCTTGTAATTACAATTTTTCCCTTGTAATGAAGACTTTGAAGAAGTCTTCAAAGTTGCTATCCTCTTAGCAACTTTCAAGTATGCAATAGAGTATTATTAACTATAGTCACAATGCTGTACATTACATTCCCATGACTTATTTATAAGTGAATTTTGTAGCTTTTGACCCCATTCACCCATTTTGCCCACCATCTACCTTATGACTCTGGCACCCACCAGTTTGTTCTCGGTTTCTATGAGCTTTCTCTTTTCTTTTAGATTCCACATATAAATGAGATCATATGGTATTTGTCTGTCTTTCTCTTTCTGACTTATTTCACTTAACATAAGCCTTCAAGGTATATCCATGTTGTTGTAAATGACAAGATTTCATTCTTTTTTATGGCTGAATAGTATCTCTATCTAGCCATAACATATCCATTCATCCATCTGTGGGCACTTATATTGTTTCTGTATCTTGGCTATTGTAAATAATGCCGCAGTGAATGTGGTGGGGCTAATATTCTGTCAACATAGTGTTTTTGTTTTCTTCAGATAAATACACAGAAGTAGAATTTCTGGGTAATATATAATTAGTATTTTTAATATTTTTGTGGACCTTCCATATTATTTTCCATGGTGGCTGCAACAATTCACATTCCCACCAACAGTGCACAATGATTCCCTTTTCTTCACCTCCTTGTCAACACTTGTTATTTCTTATCTTTTTGATAATAGTCATTCTAACAGATGTGAGTTGATATGGTTTCCCTGATGATTAGTCATATTGAGCATCATTTCATGTACCTGTCGGCCACCTGTATGTCTTCTTTGGAAAAAAAGTCTATTCAAGTTCTCTGACCATTTTTAAATTGTATTATTATTATTGTTATTGAGTATCTTTTTATATAGATTTGTAATTTTCTCAGCAAAATTGTTTGAAAAGATCACATATTTAAGTTTTTAAAAATTTCTCTTGGCAATAGTCTTTGCTAGTTTCCATGTGGAATATTGGACTTTTTATTAGATTTATTCCTAGGTATTTAATGTTATTTGCATCAATACAAATATTTTTATTTTCTAAATCTCAGCTTCCATATGTTGCTGAAATATAGATTTGCAGTTGACTTTTAATCAAGTAATCTTTCTATATTCACTTGTTAATTTTAATAGCATATGCCTATATTCTTACATTTTTATGTACAAAATATAGTCCTCTTCAAATGTTAAAAGTTTTATTATTACATGTTGTTTGCACTGGGTAGAAAAACCTCCAGTATAATAGTAAATAAACCTTGAGATAGCAAGCATTTTTGAGTATTTTCCAAAAGTCAGAGGGAAATGGTAACAATATTTCACCATGAAGTAGAACATTTGCTGTGTTACATGGTATCAGATTCAAGGAAATTGTTTTCTTCCTAGTTTTCTGAGAGTATTTTTTTAAATGTATTTTGTATGTATTAAAGTCATTGTATCTATTGCCATATTTTCTCTAATAAAAATGTGCAATATTTGGCATGGAATATTATATATTTTATTATGTATTTATTGCAATTAAACTTATTTTATTAAAATATACAATAAATAAAGGTACACAAATTACAAATGTATCAATTGACTAATTATTAATTTTTTCATAGTTTTTGTTTTACATGTGCTGGCTTTTGTATTAGAAGTATATCTAAGAGTAGAGTTACTGGATCATAGAGTATACAAAATTTTAGTAGATATTATCAAACACTTTTACAAAGAAATTGTATTAATGTATGCTCCTACAGCAGAGTATGGAAACTTCATTTCCATACTCACATCAACACTTTGTAATGTCAATCTTTTTAACTTTTGTCACTCTGGTGACAGTATAGTTACATCTCATTTTGGCTTAATTTGTACTTCCCTAAAGGTTAAAGTTGAACCTTTTTGGTATGTTCTTTGGTCCTTGGGGTTTCCTTTTTGTGATGTGTAAAAGTTTATTTCAGATTTTTCTAACCATATATTAAGGATTTTAATTTATGTATTCTCATCATATCTTTCATCAAATGCATGTATTAAAAATATCTTCTGTTCTGAGGCTTTTCAGTCTAAATCATATCTTTTGATAAATAGACATTGTTAGCTTTAGCATAGTCCAATTTATTGGACTTTTCATTTTACAGTATAATTAATAAATATTTGCCATTCCCAAAATCATTGGTACATTTTCATATGCTATTATCTAGAAGTTATTTTCCTTCTATCTTTCTATCTAAATCTGTTACCAAACTGAGGTTGGGCTACTCACTGCATGACCTGACAGGCCAGTAATTTGAGTGACAAGGTGCTGAGACAAGGAAAGCAACTTTATTCCAGAAAGCCAACTAAACAAGAAGATGGAGGACTAGTGTCCTTAAAAACCATGTTGACATCTCAACACAGGCAAAGGGTTTTTAAAGACAGTGTGAGTGAGTGGGCTGCACAGTGTGTGAGCAGCTTGGGTGCAATTCTTGTATAGGTTATACGACTGTATTTCTTCTGACAATTTTCTATGTTAGTCCAATTTAGACTTATCTGTGGACTATAAAGTAAAGATTTGTCAAGGCATATCCACTTTTCTTGGTATTTCCTGAATTCTAATTTTTATCTCCAACCCATGAGTTTCTCAAATGCTCTGTTTAACGTTTAATATTCTTGTAGTCTCAGTAGACTTTTCCAGATTTGACAGATGCCTCCAAAATTAATATGATCCCAAATGATAGCTTATGTTCCAAGATATTTTTTTTCCCTGGAACTTATCCAGTGGTATTTCACTTTAATTTTGTTTTATTTTCTTATACTTTTTTTTTTTTTTTTTGGTTTAGTTGTTCTCATCAGGAGGATTAGGCCAATTTATACAGTAAGCTATTACTGGAAGCATCTGTCTTCATTTGTTAAGGAAAATTAGTGAGTATGAATACATATTCTTCAGTGTTGAACCCAAGTGATTTAGCTCATCAAAATCAGTAAATTGCCTTTGCAACAACTAAACATTTTTATTTAAAATTATCTCTGATTTTTTCCTGACAACACCAAAATCCCAGTCTATAACTAATTAATATGGCAATCAATCAGACATATATAAACTATTTTATCGTCTTTACCAAGAAGTGCTAAAAAAACCCCTTAAATTGGCAAAAAAAAAATAAAGTTGTTTTATAATTGCTGAGTTATTTAAAGTATTTAACTCATGATTATGTTTTTGTAAAATATATTTTTTTAACAAATTTTTATTTTCAATATTGAGCAGATAAACTAAAAATACAGTAGGGATATCTAGAAGGTGAGTAGAAAATCTCATAGAACTTGATAGTTCTGTGTGCACTTTTATTTGTATTTATGTAGTTTTTTTTTTTTTTTTTTTTTTTTTTTTTTTTTTTTTTTTTATGAGAAGCATATCAGCTCTCACTCCCTCTTGAGAGAACACCAGGATCACAACTAACTGCTGAACAATCATCAACAGGAAGACACCAGAACTCACCAAAAAAGATACCACACATCCAAAGACAAAGCTGAAACCACAATGAGATAGTAAGAAGGGTGCAATCACAATAAAATCAAATCCCAGGGGCTTCCCTGGTGGCGCAGTGGTTGAGGGTCTGCCTGCCGATGCAGGGGACACGGGTTCGTGCCCCTGTCCGGGAGGATCCCACATGCCGCGGAGCGGCTGGGCCCATGAGCCATGGCCGCTGAGCCTGCGCGTCCGGAGCCTGTGCTCCGCAACGGGAGAGGCCGCAACGATGAGAGGACCGTGTACCGCCAATAATAATAATAAAGAAAAGAAACCATTAAAAAAAAAAAAATCAAATCCCATAACTGCTGGGTGGGTGACTCACAAACTAGAGAATACTTATACCACAGAAGTCCACTCACTGACGTGAAGGTTCTGAGCCCCACGTCAGGCTTCCCAACCTGGGGGTCTGGCAAAGGAAGGAGGAATTCCTAGAGAATCAGACGTTGAAGCCTAGTGGGATTTGATTGTAGGACTTCGACAGGACTGGGGAAACAGAGACTCCACTCTTGGAGGGCACACACAAAATAGTGTGTGCATCAGGATACAGGGGAGGGAGCAGTCACCCCATAGGAGACTGAACCAGACCTACCTGCTAGTGTAGGAGGATCTCCTTCAGAGGCAGGAAGTGGCTGTGTCTCACCATGAGGACAAGGACACTGTCAGGAGAAGTTCTGGGAAGTACTCTTTGGTGTGAACACTCCCAGAGTCAACCATTAGCCCCACCAAAGAGCCTGGGTAGGCTCCAGTGTTGGGTCACTCAGGCCAAACAACCAACAGAGAGGGAACCCAGACTGACCAATCAGCAGATAAGTGGATTAAAGTTTACTGAGCTCTGCCCACCAGAGCAACAGCCAGTTCTACCCACCCCCAGTCCCTCCCATCAGAAAACTTGCACAAGCCTCTTAGATAGCCTCATCCACCAGAGGGAAGACTGCAGAAGCAAGAAGAAGTACAATCCTGCAGCCTGTGGAACAAAAACCACTTTCACAAAAAGATAGACAAGATGAAAAGGCAGAGGGCTATATACCAGATTAAGGAACAAGATAAAACCTTGCATAAACAACTAAATGAAGTGGAGATAGGCAACCTTCCAGAAAAACAATTCAGAATAATGATAGTGAAGATGATCCAGGACCTCAGAAAAATAATGGAGGAAAAGATCAAGAAGATGTAAGAAATGTTTAACAAAGACCTAGAAGAATTAAGGAACAAACAAAAAGAGATGAACAATATAATAACTGAAATGAAAAATACCCTAGAAGGAATCAACAACAGAATAACTGAGGCAGAAGAACAGATAGGTGACCTGGAAGACAGAATGGTGGAACTCACAGCTGCAGAACAGAAAAAGAAAAAAGAATGAAAAGAAATGAAGACAGCCTAAGAGACCTCTGGGGCAAGATTAAATGCAACAACATTTGCATTAAGGGGGTCCCAGTTGGAGAAGAGAGAGAGAGAGGGTTTGAGAAAATATTTGAAGAGATTATAGTTGAAAACTTCCCTAACATGAGAAAGGAAATAGCTACCCAAGTCCAGGAAGCACAGAGAGTCCGATACAGGATAAACCCAAGGAGAAACATGCTGAGACACAGTAATCAAACTGGTAAAAATTAAAGGAAAAGAAAAATTATTGAAAGCAGCACGGGAAAAACAACAAATAACATATAGGGGAACTCCCATAAGGTTAACAGCTGATGTCTCAGCATATATTCTACAAGCCAGAAGGGAGTGGTATGATATACCTAAAGTGATGAAAGGGAAGAACCTACAACCCAGATTACTCTACCCAGCAAGGATCTCATTCAGAGTTATTGGAGAAATCAAAAGCTTTACAGGGGCTCCCCTGGTGGTGCAGTGGTTGAGAGTCTGCCTGCCGATGCAGGGGACATGGGTTCATGCCCCAGTCCAGGAGGATCCCACGTTCTGTGGAGTGGCTGGACCTGTGAGCCATGGCCACTGGGCCTGTGTGTCCAGAGCCTGTGCTCTGCAACGGGAGAGACCACAAAAAAAAAAAAAAAAAAAAGAAAAAAAGAAAAGCTTTACAGACAAGCAAAAGCTAAGAGAATACAGCACCACCAAATCAGCTCTACAACAAATGCTAAAGGAACTTCTCTAAGTGGGAAACACAAGAGAAGAAAAGGACCTAAAAAACAAACCCCCAAACAATTCAGAAAATGGTGATAGGAACATATATATCAATACTTACCTCAAATGTGAATGGATTAAATGCTCCTACCAAAAGTCACAGGCTTCCTGAATGGATACAAATACAAGACCCATATATATGCTGTCTACAAGAGACCCAGTTCAGACCTAGGGACACATACAGAATGAAAGTGGGGGGGTGGAAAAAGATATTCCATGCAAATGGAAATCAAAAGAGAGCTGGAGTAGCAATACTCAAAACAGATAAAATAGACTTATAATAAAGAACGTTACAAGAGACAAGGAAGGACACTACATAATGATCAAGGGATCAATCAAAGAATATATAAAAATTATAAATATATATGTACACAACATAGGAACACCTCAATACATAAGGCAACTGCTAAAAGCTATACAAGAGGAAATTGACAGTAACACGATAATAGTAGGAGACTTTAACACCTCACTTACACCAATGGAAAGATGATCCAAACAGAAAATAAATTAATAAGGATACACAAGCTTTAAATGACACCAAAGACTAGATAGATTTAATTGATATTTATAGGACATTCCATCCAAAAACAGATTATATTTTCTTCTCAAGTACGCATGGAACATTCTCCAGGATAGATCACATCTTGGGTCCCAAATCAAACCTCAGTAAATTTAAGAAAATTGAAATCATATCAAGCATCTTTTCTGACCACAACACTATGAGATTAAAAGTCAATTACATGGGCTTCTCTGGTGGCGCAGTGGTTGAGAGTCCACCTGCCGAAGCAGGGGACACAGGTTCGTGCCCTGGTCCAGGAAGATCCCACATGCCGTGGAGCAGCCGGGCCCGTGATCCATGGTCGCTGAGCCTGCGCATCCGGAGCCTGTGCTCCACAACGGGAGAGGCCACAACAGTGAGAGGCCCTTGTACTGCAAAAAATATATATATATATATATATATAAACATATATCTCTCATATATGCTCACAAGGATGAAAAAAGTATTTCTCTCAAATCAATACCTCTGTCTCATTGAAAATGGGGTTATAGTTTTTATTATTTTAATTAAATAATATTTTATAATTTTACTTGTTACTTATATATCATCAAAAATCCCTTATGCATTTTTTTTTTTTTTTTTTTTTGTGGTACGTGAGCCTCTCACTGTTGTGGCCTCTCCCGTTGCAGAGCGCAGGCTCTGGATGCACAGGCTCAGCGGCCATGGCTCATGGGCCCAGCCGCTCCGCGGCACGTGGGATCTTCCTGGACCGGGGCACGAACACATGTCCCCTGCATTGGCAGGCAGACTCTCAACCACTGAGCCACCAGGGAAGCCCTCTTATGCATTTTTGAAGTATTCTTTCTCAAACACTCTCCACTTATCAAAAAAATGAATATTCATGCAAACTATTATATGTAACATGGATAAACAACAAAGTCCTATTGTATAGCACAGGGAACTATATTCAATATCATGTAATAAACCATAATGGAAAAAATATGAAAAAAAATCTATATATCTATGTACCTGAACACTTTGCTGTGGAGCAGAATGTACCACAACATTTTAAATCAACTATACTTTAATAAAATTTTTAAAAATGAATATTCAATTTGGAGACTGATTACCATTTTACGCTCACACCTTGTAATGGTAAGAATTACTACCTGATCAACACTTCATGAACTTCGTTTTTTGTTTTTTCCAGGTAGAAAGAGTAAATGTAGACATATCTATTTTTGCCTAGGTCTGTTATTCAGTTATGTTGGGCTGACAGATGTATGTATATAAACAGCATCATAAATTGTTAATTTTACTTAACAAATAATTAAGTTTAGTTACTGAGTAATTTATAATCAAATCTGTCCAAGTGCCATAGCTGCAATTAGGTTAGTATACCAAAATACTTCAATTCAGGGAGGGGTGGGGACTCTTCAAACTGCTCATTTAAATTTTAAAGGCAGAAGACTCCAAGTTTTGATTGCTGTTTCTTTTACTTTTAAAGTACAGGACTATTTACAATAGCCAAGACATGGAAGCAATCTTAAATGTCCATCAAGAGATGAATGGATAAAGAAGATGTGATATATGTATATAATGGAATATTACTCAGCCATTAAATAGAATGAAATAATGCCATTTGCAGCAACGTGGAAGAATGTAGAGATTAACACACTAAGTAATGTAAGTCAGACACAGAAAGACAAATATCATATGATATCGTTTATATGTGGAATCTAAAAAAAGGGTGCAAACGGACTTATTTACAAAACAGAACTAGAGTCACAGATGAAGAAAACAAACATGATTACCAGCAGATAAGTGGGGGAGGGATTAATTGGGAGATTTGGGATTGACATATACAAACCATTATATATAAAATAGATAACTAATAAGAACCTACTGTATAGCACAGGGAACTCTACTCAATACTGTCTCATGGCCTATGTGGAAAAGAATCTAAAGAAAGAGTGGATATATGTATATGTATAAATGATTCACTTTGCTATACACCAGAAACTAACAAAACATTGTAAATCAACTATACTTCAATAAAAATTAAAACAAAAATAAATAAATAAAATGCAATGATATCCTTCTTTTTCCCACCCATGTGAATTGTTTATGCCATTTCCTCTGCCTGAACCATCTTCCCAACAAAATCTTGCTCATTGTCCAAAACACAGATCCAACAGATCCTTCTCTGTGCAGATTCTGGGGGGCCTCTCCAATCAGAGTCAAGAGGAACACTGTTCTGTCCCTGTACACATACCTACAGCAGTCCTTATGCAGTTATGAAATTAATTTAGATTGGCATTCGTTCTATTATACTAAGAGATTCTTGAGGACAGGAAATGTATCTCTAATCCATGTATTACTCACATATATCAATATTTAGCTTTGAAAAGATGTTCTATGAAAATTTATATGACTTCACTTAGTATTAGGGGAACTATATGGTCTCCAAGCATATGGCAATATATGGAGTCTAGTCTCTTTGGAGCAACATTTTTTATATTCTCTAAGATTAGTTGCTGCCATAGCTTTCTCCCCTCTCAGGGCCATCCAAGGCAAATCAGCATGTTCTCGTGCTGTTTGTACCCACTGTTTTCCACTGATTGTTATGTAGATTTGAGTAATTTTTGCATTTGTCTAATTGTGGTTATTAAGTATGACCCAGAGTCATGTGGAGGCTTTTACTATTCAGGCCTGGATAGTGGTAGGTAAACTGAGATCCCAATGGAAAACAGCATTATAAGATTTCTGCAGCTAGGCGGAGTTCCAAGGTTTCACTGAAGATATCAATATCCCCGTATCTTCTGATAATACTCTTGACAATTTCATCATGAGGAGAGGGTTTTGGAGGAAGGTTTAGAAGCATGAGGAAGTGGTCGAATATTACATAACATTGCAGTTTGGAGAGCAATTTTTTTTTTTCAGCACTGTGAGGCTTGAGTGATCTTAGTTCCCTAACCAGGGATTGAACCGGGGCCCCTGCAGTAGAAGCACTGAGTCTTAACCACTGGGCTACCAGGGAATTCTCATATAGAGCAGTTTTTTAATTACCTTGGTCTATTTATCTTTTTAGTTAGGCTTGATGCAACCATGAAGTTTCCATGATTCCACAAGATATTATGTGGCTAGTTAAAACTCCTGTGCTTTTGAAAACCCAGAATCCACTCACTGATTTTATACTGCACAAGTCCCCAGGTGTCATGACTATGCAAAGATTATGCTGAGAGAGCTAACAATTTGTTGAATGACTGAATGAATAATCCAGTAAATTAGTGTACTGCTAAAAATAGTAATTAACTGTGTGTAAATATGATGCAATTTTATTTCTACCTCTCTCATCATACTTATGCATTCAGCATGACATTTTTGCCTCAGAGCAGATACTCAATGTTTTTATCTAAATAATGAAATCATTTAAATTTGTGCACTTTTAGAAGGAAGTCTCCATGAAGCCTGAAATCTGTTACCTTTATTTCCTTGGAAGCATCTATTAAATAACAGACACATAGTGGGAGGTCAATCACTTATTGAATGAGTAGATACTTAGATTCAAAAAGAAAACTGGACTCTGACACAGGACAACAATGATTTCATCAATGTAACAATTGTGCTTGATTTACTTGCTCAGCAGTTCCAATGGCTGACTGCCTGTCACATTACCGATCTAAATTTGCACTTAAGACACTGAAGTGTCCAGATTGATTATTCAGTGCTCTTTTGTAGATTAAATTGACAGAATGTAGTCATTGAATCCATTGTCTATCAATTGCTTTTCATTTATTTAATTGGGATAGATTTCTTCTTAAGCCATTAGATTAATGTTTGATTATGTGAAGATTCATTTTGACCTAAACTACTAAATTAGAGTCACTGATTATATCAGTCAGGGTTCAATCAGAGAAGAACCAGTAAAGCAGGTAGTTTGAAGGGAAGACCACAGGCAAGTTCACACACACAAGCACAAGCTCTTTTCCACAAGAAGTCAGGAAGAAAAATCATGAGCAGGACTAGAACCCCAGGGACATGTGAAAAAACTGACATTCACAAGTAGAATCTTTTCTTTCTCCCAGGTAAACCATAGCTATGCTTTGACACCTTCCAACAGATTCAGGCAGAGCCACCAGATCATCCAGGTTAATCGCCATCACTTAAAAGTAACTGATTAGGGGCTTTAACTATATCTGTAAAATCCATTCACAGTAACACCTAGATTTGTGTATGATTAAATAACTGAGGACTGTAGCCAGGACAAATTGACACAACAAAAGAGCCTTCCCATTTTTCTCTGCTAGGCTTGAGACTCCCTTCCTCCACACAGAGTGCAAGGCTAGGGACACAGGGAAGGGGGATTCTGCTTCATAGAGTGCATCTCATAAAGTTCGCTCTGTTCCGTACAGGGAACGTTCATCCTATGAAAATGAGCTCCTAGCCCAGGAAGTGTTCCCACAGACTGGGAATTTCCTTCCTCCACCTGGTGGACATAGGCAGCTCAGTCCAAGGAGGCTCCTTCGGAGCCATAAAGGACAGTTCTCAGCTGCCAGCAGCGACCAATGGGAGTCTCAGTGTAATGAGATGGACAAGTTTATTCTAAAATTTATATGGAAAGGTATAGGCCCTAGAATAGCAAAAATTATCAAAAGAACAAGTGGGAGGAACCACTCTATCCAATATTAATGCTATACAGCTACAGTGCTCAAGAGAGTTTGCCGTCAGTGGAGGGTTAGATACATAGATCAATGGAATGGAATTTAGAGCCAAGAAATAAACCTACACATATATGCTCAATTAAGTTTTGCCAAAAATGCAAGAGGAATTCAACAGAAGGGATATAGCATTTTCAACAAATGGTGTTGAAATAATTGGACACATATACAGAGAAAAGTGAACCTTCATCTAACTCCCACACATGAAACAAAATTAAACAAAATTTAACTCAAAATGGATCACAGATTGAAATATAAAACTTAATACTATAAAAACTTTAGAAAAATCACAGGTGAATATATTTATGATCTAGGGCTAGGTAAAGAACTCTTCAATTTAATACCAAAAGCACTATGTATAAAAAAGGATAAACTGATAAATTAGACTTTATCAAAAATTAAAGAAAAAAGCTTTTGTTGTCTATATGTCTCTCTTAAAATGATGCAACTGTAAGCTGAAAACTGAGAGAAAATATTTGTAAGCCACATATCTGACAAAAGACTGGTGTCTAGAATAGATAAAGGATACAAAACTCAACAGTAAAATCAAACAGTCTGATTAGAAAATGAGCAAAAGACATGAAAAAACAATTCTCCAAAGAGTATATCCAAGTGAGGAATAAGTATGAGAAAAGATGTTAAACTTCATTAGTCATGAGATAAATGCAAATTAAAACCATAATGAAATAGCACTACACACAACAAAAATTCAAAAAGAAAATAGTGAAAACACTGAATGCTTAGAGCATTCAGAAAAACGGTATCACTCATATATTGCTGGTGGAAATGTAAAATGATACAGCCACTATGGAAAACACTTTTGTCAATTTCTCATAATATAAACATACAACTACCACATCAGAGTCATAATTTATTCATTATACCACCAAACCAAAAACAATCCCCAAGTCCTTCAACATGAATGATTAAACAAAGTGGTATATCTATATCATGGAATGCTACTCTGAAGTAGAATAATGAATCTTCGATAGGCAAGACAACTTGTGTGAATCTCCAGCTCATTATGCAGAGTGAAAAACATCCAATCCTAAGTGGTTACATATTGTATGGTTCCATTCACATGGCATTCTTGAAATGACAGACTTATGGAGAACCAGTTAATGGTTGCCAGGGGTTGTGGCTGTAAGGGGCCATATCGGGTACCCTGGTGGTGATGAGACTGTTCTGCATCCTGACTGTATCAATATTCACATTCTCATTGTGATATCCTATTACAGTTTTGCAAGATGTAACCATTATGGGAAAGTGTATAATGAGTACGGGGCAACTCTCTGTTGTCATTGTATGTTGCCCTGTACTCATTGTGTTACACATAACTTCTGTAAATCTACAATTGTCTCCAAAACTGTTTAATGAAAATGCAGTCACATTAATCAAATGTTTTAATTTACTCTCCTGAGTTTCAATTTCTTGAAACACATATAGAATTTGAGTCTTGATTATAAATATTTGTTCATAGTATTAGCTCCAATATTTATCAACCACATATTTTGATTCATTAACACTTATTAAGCCAATAGATGTTCAGTATTTTCATATATACTCAATCCTTTGATTCTCATAGAATCCCTGTGAGTTAAGTAATATGTTTTTTTAATAAGTGAAAATAACATACACTCCATGTTAGAATAGAGGAAACATTCTAGAGGAGCTTAGATAAGGTCATGTAGCTAATTAAGGCCAAAAAGCAAAACATTACACCTGTTGTTTTTGCATCTAATGAAAAATGAGAGACAAAGAAGAAGAAAGGAAGGAAGGAAGGAAGAAAATAATTTGTTACAATACATGTTAGAAATCAATATTATTATTATTGTTATTTTTTCCTACTAGGATCTTTAGTGATGCTGTTAAGGAAGTAGACATTATGGTCCTTGATTTGATATTTGGAGAAAAACGTGGTTATAACCATTGGGACATATAAGTCGCTGAAGTGCGTCAGAAAGTCTAAAAACCTATTACTCTATGAACAGAACTAGCTGCTTCCACAAATCTGACTCAATAAACCTCTATTCCACAAGAATTCATGAAAGGCATACTGACTATCTGATACTACACTGTTTTCTGGGGATATAACACAAAAAGAACAAAGGTCTGTTTTAATGAAACTCAGACTTTTAGGAACCACAAGACCTCCTGTACAACAGACTATATAGGTACCGATATCAGTGACCCAGCCTGGAAGTCATATTCAAAGCTATGTCTACAAGGTTGCTGCCTTATTGACCAAGTTTAGCCTGAAACTAAAGAAAATATTGACAGGTCGGCCTAACTGCTTTGATATCTTTAGAGACAAAGTGAGGATGGAAATACAAAATTAGTCTTGTGGAAAAGTCCTGAACTACCTGATCCTAAAGGCTATAGTACTGTTTTCTTTAGGTCAAATGTCCCAGGTTCCTTCCTTCCTTCCTTCCTTCCTTCCTTCCTTCTTTCTTTCTTCCTTTCTTCCTTTCTTCCTTCCTTCCTTCCTTTCTTTCTTTCTTTCTTTCTTTCTTTCTTTCTTTCTTTCTTTCTTTCTTTCTTTCTTTCTTTCTTTCTTTCTTTCTTTCTTTCTTTCCTTCTTTCTTTCTTTTCTTTCTTTCTTTGTTCTCTTTCTTGGGGTATAGTTTCTTTACAATGTTGTGCTAGTTTCTGCTGTACGACAAAGTGAATCAGTTAAATGAACACATATATACCCTCCCAGGGCTACAGTATTGATGATGTGTTGGTAATGGTGCTTAAGCCTTGTGAAAATGAACAGAAATTATATTGTGTTTAACATTACTTCAGTATACAAAAGTAAGGACTTTCCAAGATCCTGTTTTATTTGAGATGCTGTATTTCTAAATCCATGCTAATTTACACATCTTAGGAAATCTTGCCTGTCTGTGGAAACAGGACCAAGCAGGGTAATATGATCTTACTCAATGAGTTCCTGACACCACTTGTGTCAATGGGAATGAGGCAACTGAAAGAATGATTTCAAGTGAAATTATTGTAAATCTTTAAAAATACCTAATACTAAGAGAGCCAAAGCATATTAAGAAGAGTGTGCATTCAGACTGTCAAGGAAATAAAGTTGAATTAGATTGCTGAGAATAAATCACTCAGAGCCCCAAAAGACATGTTTACCAAATATGAAAAAAAAATCCCATTCAGTATGCACTGTGAAGAGGCAAAGAATATTTTTTAAAAAATCTTTTTGGTTGTTCTCAATGACATTTGGGTAGGAAACACATATATATGTACATTTACTGTCTAGACGGGAAAAGCCTTAGGATGTAAGACGTGGAGAAAACTGAGGCATACATAGAGATGGATGGACAGGTTTTGGATGGATGAACAAAGGTAGGCATGTTTCACATGGAAGAAAACAAAGGGAGACAAGGGTGAGGACAGCCTAAGTAGAGAGGAACCTTTATGTTGGTGAAAAGTGAAAAAGATAGTTGGATCTGAAGACTGGGTAAAGACTAGGGAGAATTATTTAACATAATTTTTGCCAAGCTGGAGCACACAATAATTATTGAACTGCAATGAAAATACTGGGATCCTTAATAATTATTTTACTTAAATATATTGTATTTTGATGGCACGTAAAGGAGCTGAGATGTTTTATGATGAAGTGAAAACAGCACTGGGTTAGCAATTCACAGATATTGAATTTTAATCTTTCCCTTCCTTTCTAGTGATTGAACATTGAAAAAATCACATAACTGTTTAGATTTGGGGTACTTTTATGAGCGAAATTAAGGAATTGGAGTGGATTTTAAAAATTCCTTCCACTGCTAACAATCTTCTAAATCAGATTACCCAGTTAATACCATTTCTTTTCCATATGTCTTTATAGGTTCTATAAACTTCACCTAACCCTGAATATTGGTTACCTTCATGTTTTGCCCTAGGCTCTCTTCTCACCTCATACTTCCCTTGGATATTCTCCCCCTGCTTTCATGCTATGAACTAGCCCTAGATATCTAACATTTCTAATCTGTATTTTTAGTCCAAATCTCCTCAAGTCATCTAAGAACATCTTTCCTTGGATATTTCATCTGGAATATAGTATTTCTATTATTATACTCTATAATACATAATACATATTTATTGTATTATACACCAATGGAAAAGTAAGGTTTTGTATTTCTCTATTATCAACTTACAATTGAATGCCTGAAATATAGTAGACTCCTAATAAATGTTTACTTAACTGAATTGTTTATTAAATTTAGGGAAAAAAAGATTTTATTCTGAGTATAGCATGAAAATATTAACAAATGTATTCATGTCTCAGTTACATCTCATGTCTGTATAATCATGAACATTTCTACTGAAGCTAAAATTAAAGATAGTATACTTCTCCCAGAATTTAAAATTAGGCAGAATAAATGTATAGTACTATACTCTGATCCAATTTTTTTCCTATATATATATATATATATTTTTTTTTTTTTTTTTGCGGTATGCGGGCCTCTCACTGCTGTGGCCCCTCCCATTGTGAAGCACAGGCTGCAGACGCGCAGGCCCTGCGGCCATGGCTCACGGGCCCAGCCGCTCCGCGGCATGTGGGATCCTCCCGGACCAGGGCACGAACCCGTGTCTCCCGCATCGGCAGGCGGACTCTCAACCACTGCGCCACCAGGGAAGCCCCTTTCCTATATTTTTTGTATCCTCAAGAAAGTTGGTGCTATCTGATTCTCTATTAACTTTGTTTTGCCTGAAGTATTGTCAGGATCAGAAAATCTCATAGGACATAACTTTAGCCTTAGCCCTACAGTATCACAATAGATTGGACAATAGGAAGACAAAACAACCAAGAATAATTCAGTGTTTTATTACCTAAGGAGGGTCTGTTATTAATGAAAAGTGAATATTCTTGAATTCCCATTAGAATTTCATACAGGCAATTACAGTGCATTCAGCTCAATCAGTTTTTAACCGTTTGCTCACTATATTAACAGATTTTCCAAAGAGAGAATTAAAAAATCCAAATCACATTTGTCTTAGGAATTGAACAAAGTTGTATTTTTTATCCAGATGCAACATTATATGACTTACAAGTTTGGTTAAACACTAGTTTCTATCACTCATTGTTTCTGTAGCTGGGTTACCTTTCAAGCATAGCAGCACAATATACTTTTTCTTCAAAAACTGTAATTAGATTTTTAAAAATATGACAAATATTTGCATGGTGTTTTAGATGAGGCTCTGTGCTCAGTGATTTACACGTCTTGTCACTGTTCGACCAGAGCTTATAGATACACATTATTTATCTCCACTTTCCAGATAAAACTGGAGCTCATTGTAGAAGGTGAAAGAGTCAGGATTTGAACCTAAGCCATTTTGTCTAAAAATCCAAACTCTTTTCATTGCATAAATCCTCCCCCACAATCACCCCTCTGGACAAAAAAATGAGAAATTACACATCCACAAATTTTTTCTTTCAAAAAATGTTATTTTTGGAAAATAAATTCGTTCAAACATTTGTGATGATCCCTTTTAACAGGATTTTAGAGGTAGTATGCCAAATAGAGAAATAGAAACACAAACAGTCATTACTTCATAGTCACATTTCGATTTTTATAAAATATGTTTCATCAACTTTGGTAACCGATCTTTTTTCCTCAATCTTAGTTCTAAATGTCACCTATTTCTAAAATCAAATTCCTTCGTAACATTGATCTGTTGAAGCAGGCATGCTTCTGATTCTGAATGCAGTTGTAAGCTGGAATTCCAAACATATATTGAGTTATAGAGGGATTTTGAGATAACTAAATAACCTCTTATGTTATTTTTAAATCAATACTGAAAGTATTACAGTATTTAATACTTTTGGTAAAATAGAAAAATAAAACAATTCATATATCTGCATATCACCTCTGTATAAAAATTATACTTGAGGCAGGCAAGTATAATTTTTATCTCAGTTCTGTTACTTAGCTGTAACAAATTGTGAAGCTTTGAGAAAAGAACCAAAGATTTCCTTCTAGCTCTCCTTCTCCTAACTTCTAAAATGCATATCATAATTATAAAGCCAGCCTTATGTGTTAGTATAGGATAAGTGAGAATGTATGTGAATACAGTGTGGGTATTCTATCCCAGGATATTTTATATGCATACATGTATTCAGCATGATTGCATTAGTAACATGTACATTTTTAGGTTGGGGACAACTGGTTTTCAGCTATATCTGTTAGGAAGCTTTGGTAAAAAACCATGAAAATGGATATATGTGAAAGTGTCATCATTTTGTTAACAGTCTCACCAGAACTTTAAGAGTAGTGCCCAAATTGCTTCTGGGCTTTGACTTTCTGTCATGCACGTAAATGACAGAATATTCTTTTAGAGGAATGTCTTATTCCTGTTGCAGGTATGACCACCACTTCTCTGAACTTATATGCTACCTTAGCTCCTAAAGTTTGATCACCATGAATAAATTCTTATCTAAATTCCAAATATTCCTGGAAGATGGTTCATGATTCAATGAAACTGATATAGGTAAACACGAAACACTAAGGACTTACTTGACTTGCGTTGTCTTATGTTTGATTTAGTTCGGTACTAGAATTCCTGTCCATGGAACATTAGTGAGGGGTGTCCACATTCCCCCCCATAAAGTGGGCACTGCTTAGATTGTTTCTATTTCATAAGATGAATGAGGAAGACATTGTCTTTCTGAACCAGGTCTCAGACCCTTTCAGGGTGACACTAAGCACATTCTCATTTTTCATCTATAATAATTACATCAGGAAATCTACTACTGTATTACTCTTTTTAAAAACTGAAAGATTGGGATTGACATATACACACTACTATATATAAAATAGATAACTAATAAGGACCTACTGAATAGCACAGGGAACTCTACTCAATACTCTGCAATGGCCTATATGGGACAAGAATCTAAAAAAGAGTGGATATAAGTATATGTATAACTGATTCACTTTGCTGTACACCTGAAAGGAACACAACATTGTAAATCAACTATAGTCCAAAACCAATTTTTAAAAGTCTTAATTTGTGTGCACATTACAATGCATCTAGTAAGTTATATGAATGGCTAATATTCATTAGAAATAAATTATTAATTTAAAGTGACATGTTTTTCTTTGTACAATACGTCATGATCTTCCACCTCTTCCCATGTTTGACCTTGGAAATGTATATAAACTCATGAGGTGTGTATTATTCCCTCTTTAGATTATCTAGATATGTAAACCTAGTGCTTAGCCACAAAGTTAGGAAGTAGCAAGAATGGCACTGGAATATTTTCACAGTTTTATGCTCCTTTTAGTGCACTGTCATACTATGTCACCTCCAACCACTCAATGTGGATGACAATCCAGATTCTTATAATGTACTTTTTGGTGTTCCTTATCATAGGCTTTTATCCCTTTCTCCTTTTGTGTCACTCAGCTCCAGTTAGGCTCTTGGCAACTAAATCAGAACTATTCACTGTACTAGAGTCATTCATCGATTTGTCCCTCCATCCTATATACATATCCTGAACATCCATTATGAGCCAGGCACCAAATTAGACACTATAGATGAAGAGAAAGATGTTGTCTATCCTTAGAGACTTCACAGTGGAGAAAAGCACAGACTTAGTGAATCAAGTGTGACAAGTCACTGGTGAGGACAGAAGGAAGTACAGGTGGCTGCTAGGATACATAAGAGACACAAGGGGGAAATCTCAATATCGCCATAGGCATTTCCTTAAGGCGGTTCACATAAACCAAATCGAGCACACAAAACAAAATGCACCTCATAAAAGTATCATCTCATTTAGAATATATTACATTTAAATGGTAACTCTTCAAAATAGTAACCTGACAATCTAAGATTTTCCTAAAAGTGGAGATCATGGAAGTGGTGATGGGACTTATTCTGTAACTTGGAAGAAGGAAGGTTTCATATTTTATGTATGAAATAATGGAATTAGGAAGTCTTCATTGGGCCACAATCATAGTAATAATTGTTTGAGTCAAGAACCAACAGTGGATTATTCTAACAGGTAAAAGATTGAGGAGTAACAAGTATTTTGAATATCTTCAAAGTCTCTCTCTGTAATATGTATAGCTGATTCACTTTGTTATACAGCAGAAACTAACACACCATTGTAAAGCAATTATACTCCAATAAAGTAGTTAAAAAAATAAAATAAAACACTCAAACAGCGTTACAACAACAACAACAAAAATATTTATTAATCACAAATGGAAAACAGGAACTTTAGAGTGAAGAAGCCTGATAGACACTGCCCAAACCAGACTGTTAAGCCAGCATCATGTGCCTCCTGGCACAATGCACTGAAAAAGACACAGTATCACTTCTGTAGCATTTTTGCAAACATATTTAATTTGGGTTTTATCATAAAGAAACAATAGACTCTCTCATACTTAGGGGCATTCTATAAAATAACTTGCCTGTACTTTGAAAAAATAACAAAAATTAAATATAAAGAAAGACTAGAAGAATCTTCTAGATTAAAGAAAAGTAAAAAGACCTGAACCTAAATGCAACACAAATTAAAATTTAATTTTCTTTTATAAAGATTGTTAATTAAACAACTAGCTAAATTTTGATAATCTATCAATATAATAGTATTGTATCAATATTAATTTTGAATTTTGATAATTTTACTCATTAAATAAAGTTTCTATTTTAGAAAGCTAAACAAAAATATTTAAGGATTAAGGGAAGTCATGTATTCAAAAATATGCACATGTATATGGAGAAAAACAAAAGAAAGAAAATGGAGCAAGCTGTTAGCATTTTGGGGTATCTGAGTGCACAAGATAAGAAAATACTTTTTCCATTCTTGCTATTCTTTTCTGCAAGTCTGAAATTACATCAAAACAAAAGTTAAAAGAAAAATCAAGTGAAGTATATTTTTATGACTTTTATAATATATGCACATTGTAAAAACTTCAAATATAAAAAGTATGTAAAAAAATAAACACCTAATATCTCATCACCAAAATAGATAATTGTTAACAGTTTAGAAATTACATTCCAGTCGTATATTTTCATGGAAACACATATGCACTTTCTTATGAAATTTCAACATTGAAATTTCATTTCACTTAATAAAATCTCCTTTATATTGTTAAATATTCTTAGATATTTTAATGAATCTATAATGGTCCATACTTCAAATGTACTGTAATTCATTGTCACTCCCTCTTCTTCAATATTTAGATTGTTCCCATTTTTGCAATATTATATAATACCAAAATAAAAACATAATTGTTCATAAGGTTTTGTATGCATTTACTATTTCTCTAGAGTTTATTCTTAAAAGAGGAATTTCTAGATAAAGTTATATAAACTTTATACTCCCCTTGACCATTACAAGCTATATTTCTCTAGTCAATTCATCATTTCTCTATTTTCAGGGTCTTCAATCTTATTTCTGTTCCTCCCCCAGCAATGTCCATACCTCCAAAGCACAGAGAAGAGAGGAGGTACATCTTCCATTCTTTCTAATCAACCTACTAAAGATTCATGCTTTTTTTTTTTGCCCACTTTCCTCTTTTGTTCTGGCTACAAGGGAGGAGCTGCCCTTCCTCCTACCTAAGGTAAATTCTTCCACAGGGACTTTGCATCACCTAACTCCCTATCTTTTCAGTAACATGAAATATGGACTATTCCTTCCATGCTCTTTACACCCAATTTAAATATTCAATATTTAAACCTCATTGGTTCTCTTCCTAGATGACAAATAGAATACTCTCTAAAGTAAAAATTTATTGAACATTGTACATACTGTTGCTATTTTATCACCTTCCATTCTTCAACCTATTCCAATTTGCTTTTGTCCAAATTACCAGGTAATAATAGCTTTTTTCTAAGATCACCAATTGCCTCCTTGCCCATAAAGCTAAATGCATACTTTTTATACTCCATCTCACTTGCCTTTGCAATAGCTTTGAATATACTAAACACAAATTCCTGTCTTTTCACTCTATATTTCCTTATCAGGCAGGGCCACCTGTGCTTATGATTTAATTATCATCCACATACTGACAACTCCCGAATACAAGTTATGTCTTAACTTCTCTATTGATATACACATTGTATGCACCTAAGACAAGAAAGTCTTGAAGGCACTTCTATTTTTGTGATGAAGTTATAAGTACAATCAGACATCATAGTCACTTAACATTATACATGTTGTTATCAAACTCCACTGAGCATGTCTGCTCAATGGAGTTTGATAAAGATTAGGCAGATATTCTCCAAATAATGTCTTAGGAATTCAGTCTCCTTCCGCAATATCCCTCTGCTATTTTGTAATCCTACCTTTCTAACCTGTGCCCAAGAGAAAGAGTGGGAAATCACCCAAACTGGAAGCAACAATTTTACATCTGCTCATACTCTGTTGGCCAGAGAAGTAGCACTTCCTAAACCTAATGAGCTGGGAAATGTAGTTTTCTAAGTTGCTCAAGAGGAAAGGGAAACATGGTACATATACTGTCTCGGGTGCTCCCCCTGTCCACCAAATGTAAAACCTTAAAACCTTTCATCCCAGTCATGAACTTTTTCAGTTCTCCTAACTTAAATAAATAGCAACGTCATCCAATCAGTGGTGCAAACCCCAAACCTAGGAACTACTCTTGACACTTCCTTTTTAACAGCTCCTATATCCGTTCTATCACCAGGTCTCTGTTTCACCTTTATATATCTTTCTAATCTGTCCACCCTTTTCCATTTCCTCCATTCCCATCCTACCTAAATCACCAGAAAGTCTCTAGACTGAGGCAGTCTTCTTTTGTTTTCATTTCCTATGTTCATTATTCATCCCATCAAATCCATTCTAAACTCGTTGCCAGTGATTGCAAAATGAAAATCTCATTATGTTGGATCCATGTTTACCCCTACATTGATCTCCCTTCCTAGTTTAAAACCTTTTAATTATTTGCCTTAGGATAAATGTCATAATTCTTAATGTATCATACAACCTCCTGAATAATTTGGTTTTCATTTAGAGCAGCTCCACCAAACCCCTATTATATGTTTTCCAGTCACTCTGTACTTTTGAATCTTTCAACGTGCTGCTCTGTTTTCTGTCTCAAGACTTTGGCTGTAGTATTTCCTTCACTCTAAATTCTTCCCTTGTTTCTTACTACAATAATTAGTATTCTCTTTTTAAATCTCAACTTAAACTTTGTGGGAGGAATTTTTTCTTTGATCTTCTAATTTAGGGAAGATTCTCCTATTATACCCTCTGTCAGTTTGGCATATTTTTTTTTTTACATTTTACACATCACTGTTGTAATTTTATATATAACAGTGTTGTTACATAAAATATACCTATCTCTTCCACATGTAGTAAGGATATAAGGATAGCATGGAGATCCTTCATTTCTACAGGGGCTAACCCACAGCAGAAGCTCAATAAATATTTAACAAATGAATGACTGACCCAACAGATGGGTTCACTATTATAAGCTGTTTCCCAGGAAAGCCTATACCAATTTATGTTGCCATTTTCAGTGAATGAGAATCCCATTCCATCATATACCATCATAATATCACATTAATTTTCTTTCTATTGAGGTTCAGGGTTTTTTTTCCCATTAAAGTGTATATACTCTTTTTAAGGTAAGGGTTTTTATGGCTGTAATAATTTAAACTCACATTCTACACGGAGAACTGCACCTCTTCATTCTTTTTGAATTTCCTGCAAAACAAGAAGTTCTAACTCTTCTCTTTTATTTTCTATCCAAGAGAGCTTGCAGCTTCAATTTTCCTCCACTATACAGGCCATATGGGAAATCATAATTTTTTCTGTCTGCTCCCAACAAGCAGTGCAACTAGCTGATGCTATCTTTTGCCAACTTGGAGTATAGCCTTTCATTTCCCAAGGTTTTATATACTTTCAGATGTAATTTGCAGTAGGAGAATGATATGAGCAACATGGCAAACTATGAAACTCCAGGCCTTTGTTCTTACATGGAAAAATGAAGTAGACAGCAACAGACTAAGTGGAATAACTTTGTGGGAGCCCCA